>NC_090655.1:158521805-158821805 GCF_040937935.1 Hyperolius riggenbachi
AGCTAACCTATACTGGCTACACCTATACCTAGCTAGCCTATACTAATGCCACCTATACCTAGCTAACCAATACTAGCGGCACCTATAGTTAGCTAACGTATTCTGGGGGCACCTATACCTAGTTAACCTATACTGGCTGAACCTATACCTAGCTAGCCATTCCTGATGGCACCTATACCTAGCTAACCTATACTGGTGGCACATATACCTAACTAACCTATACTGGAGGCACCTACAGCTGGCTACCTATGCTTGGGACACCTATGCCTGTCTCTCTATACTGGAGGCACCTATGTCTGGCTACCTATACTGGAGGCACCTATGCCTAGCTACCTATACTAGGGGCACCCATGTGTGGTTATCTATAATGGGAGCACCTATGCCTGGCTACCTATACTGGGAATACACATGGCTATCTATACTGGGGACACCAATTTCTGACTACCTATACTGAAAGAACAATTAAATATCCAGTCCTTGCCTTAAATCATCTTAACGCTTTATTATAGAAAAAATGTCACAGCACTACATTACAAAAATTGTAAAATAATTAAAAACACACGTCAGTGCGCTCCAAAAAATATAAATGTAGCTGGGTGCTCGCATATACACCCATTTTCACCACACGTAACACACATGCATTCCTGTCTGTGCTCAGACTACTTTTATCTCGGTGTCAGTGTAAGCCCCCAAAGTTCCTCCTTGGTTAGTTCCAATCACAGGATTCACAGCTGCTGTTAGTCATATGTAAAGCAGATAAGTGATGTCTGAGAAGTATCAATGGCACTTCAATCAGCTATAAGTTAGCTCAGCAAAGTGCAGCATCAAGCTATGCACACATAAAGCAGAGTCCATGCATCAGCCAGAAAGATCTATGCGGACAAAAAACTGCTGTAATGTGCAAGTTCTTCACTGACCTATATCATGTATGGAAAAATGCTTCGCCTCACAGAGGCTTTCACCCTCCAATGCATAGGCTCAGCAAATGAAGATGTAGGGTAGCTTCCATGCGTCACCTCTTGGCACTAACTTGGCAAATAGTCCGTTATGACAGAGTATGTGCGCACATGTCATAGTGGGTAAAGGTAGCAGACCTCTCCATCCTCTTCATTTAAGCCCTTTCATGATGTTGAGCCAGCTAGGGCACCAGTATAGGCTGGAAAAGACGGGGGTTCCGTAGCTGCAGGGCTGGGCCGAGGCATAGGCTGGAGAGGCTCCAGCCTCAGGGCGCAGTGTAGGAGGGGGCGCACAATTCATTCAGCTGTCATTCCTAATTGTGTTTTAAGCAGAAAGAAATAAGAAAAGGGGATACATAGCAGTGACTGCAAGCCAGATAACTAGATATTAAGGTGTTGGGGAGGTTGTGGGCCCTGTGGCCCTCTTAGTCTAATAGCAATCAGTGTGTGACAGCTGAGGTGGGCGGGATGGAGGGGCGCACTTTGGTGTCTCAGCCTTGGGTGCTGGAGGACCTTGTCCCAGCTCTGCGTAGCTGCAATAGGAACGCGGTGACTCATGCCTCACCACGCGTATTGGCCACTTCAGGCCTTAATCATGTGATCGGCAGAGTTTCACTTCCTCCGAGTTCAAATAGTATGCCCTGTGCATGCTTTGTACATAAAAATACTCAATATCTCCATCTTGTGGACATAACTTTTTTACTAGTTCCATAGAAAGGCAAAAAAGAAAAAGCCACGGAAGAAAAGATTGACCCCCCCAGGGAAAGAATCCCTAGCCCGGCCACAATCTGGAAATACCCAAACCAATTTTGAAAAGGAGAGAGATTCTACCAAGGGAAGTAACACTGAGTCAGAAGAACGTGTAGATGGGAATTTGAGAGTGGTTGATGTTCAGAATACCAATGTCATCAATTTGTCGGATTTCAGGTTGGGACCTGCACACCAATCATTACTTGTCTTTCTGCCCTTTTACCCATGGAGATCATTTTGAAGTCTACAATGATATGTGGCTTTTTTTTGAGGAAGGTTAACTTGAAATATATGTATTCTTATACGAAGGTGGTACAGGATGTGAGGAATTTGAGTCAGGACAATGAGATGAATACCCATGAAGTAGATCTTAATCTTGTTGATAGAAAGGCACTTATGGAACTTAAAGAGAATCTGTATTATTAAAATCGCATAAAAAAAAACATACCAGTGCGTTAGGGGACATCTCCTATTCCCCTCTGTCACAATTTCACCGCTCCCCGCCGCAATTAAAGTAGTCAAAAACAGTTTGAAAAAGTTTGTTTATAAACAAACAAAATGGCCACCAAAACAGGAAGTAGGTTGATGTACAGTTTATGTCCACACATAGAAAATACATCCATATACAAGCAGGCTTTATACAGCCTTCCTTTTGAATCTCAAGAGATCATTTGTGTGTTTACCTTCTTCCCCCTGCAGCTCTCATCCAAAGAATAGTGACAGGCTGATCGTTTCTTCCTGCAGACAGCTCTGCCCGTGTCTGTAATTCCTCAGTATGTGTCAGCCAGCTCCTTTCACAGCCTAACAGAGGAGGATTTTTATCCAGCTCTCTTCTCTCACTGGTATCAGAGAGCAGAGACGCTGCTGGCTTATGTAAATAGCACACACACGGGAGTGTGCATAGAGGGGCCTGGGGGGGGGGGGGCGTGCATAACAGATCAGCACTGAAGAGCAGCCTTCCAGACACAGGGCGACAAGTCCAACAGGGGAAAGATACATTGATTTATTACAGAGACAGTGACAGTAGAAAGTGCTGCAGTAAGCCAGAGCACATTAGAATAGGTTTAGGAACTTGTAGGATGGTTGAAAAAAGTATGACATTTTTGTTACAGAGTCTCTTTAATGCTTTACAGGATGTGGGCGCATTGGGACTCAATGTCCCCATTGAAACATTTGAGTTCACAAATTTGAAGAAACATTCTGCATATTTTCCCCCTATAAACTTAGATCGACATTTAAGAATTTTTAATGAAGCTATGGAAAGAGATCTATTAGGGATACATTGGAGACCACCTCCACAGGACAACATTTCCAAGGCTGAAAGCGAGGCATTGCCTGATTTACGTTTACCAGAAGGCTTCATTTTGAAGCCAAGCGATAAAGGTGGGAATGTTGTCCTGTGGCACTGGATATTTAATTGTTCTATTAATGCCTCACATTCCCCCAGTCCGGTGCTTCCCTGTGAGTTCCTGGGATTTTTCTTTAATTTTTGTGACTACCTATACTGGGAGCATAGTATAGCTTCGCCAGTTCAACCGGAGCTATGTCTTTTAACTGGTTTCTTATTTCATTTTTCAACCTTTTTTCTGATAGTAAGGCAGCAACAAAAAACAACAAGGTGACAGTACTCAGATAGAAGTCAAGCATATTTATGAATTATGTTTTAATCCCAGGAATGTCTTACATTAAATGCTTAGATTTGGGCCATAGACAGTTCGGCATTGATTAGTCATTTCAGTGCTACGTGTGCTACATCTCCATGCAGCAGATTCTTGTCTTAAACAAAGCCTGGATGATTGATCTGAGATTTAGGCTAACACTTACAATACAATGAGATTCTGTCTTATGTACCAAAAACCTCAAAAGGTTATTCAAGTCAATAACAGTAATGGTTATATTTCATCAACATGAGTTTATGAGAACCATAAAGTGATTGCCTTGAAAATGTGATCTCACTGACTTTTTCTTGTAATAGATTGAGTTGTCAGTTCAACAACAAAAAAATAATAACTTCTAAAGCATTTAAATCGAAGGTCACACACAAAATTTGGAAATAAAGATCAAAAATTAGAAATTTCAGTTATTTACATTCCCTGTTAAACCATCTAAAGATTGCCAGCGGGGTTTTACGCACATGCGTACATGATTCCGGTGTTTACAGCATGGATCAGTTAGGCATTGGCAGTTTATATACCTGCGCCTAAATAGATGATTCTTTTTGAGATTTGGAGGTTTACTGGTTAATAATACTATGCATCTGTATAACACTGACCTCTTCAGCAGCTCCTTATAGTGTACAAAAGAGGTGCCTGTTAAGTTGGGCACAAAAAGTTGTGATTGATTGTAGAATGTCAGTAATGCTATTCATTTTCTGCTACCCCCTTCCCTAACCCAAAACTCACAGTATCCCTCCCGTACCTATGCCTAACACTAACCCTTCCACTTTTAACCTAACCCTTGGCACCTGTTGTAGCCATTCCCTGATTCCCAAACTAACTTCTTCTAGCACTCAGGTATAGTTTAGCCAAGCACCAATTCCTGCAAGCAAACCATCGGTGCCTGCAGTCAAATAGTCAAAGCCAAATGGCACTTGGCAATACTATAGCCATGCGTCTATTACTGAAGAGCTACTGCTAGGCAAAGTCTGGTTACACAAAAGCTGAACTACATCCAGAGACACCGTCCCTAGCCAGAGTTTGGCTATAACATAGCTGAACTAGTGAAGAAGTTCAAATTGGTACTATAATCTCTTTACTCCAAGATGAACCACAGGCCTGGGCATTTCGTCTCAGACAACAGCAAAGTGAGCATTTGGCTACTACTGACGCTGTTTTTAAGGCCTTAGCAGAGATCTATAATGATCCACAATGAGCTGCATCTGCTGAAACTACTCTTAGAAATCTTTAGCAAGGGACGAGGCCAGTAGAAGATTTATGTGGCAGAGTTTCGTAAATGGAGTATAGAGACTGAGTGGAATGATTCTACACTCAAACATCAGTTCCGCTTAGGCCTGTCAGAATAGCTCAAGGATGAGTTGGCTAGTGTTGCGGTTCCTGCTAAGCTTCCTTAACTTATCTCTTTGGTCATCCAGATTGACAAACGACTCCAGGAGAGCATGATAATGGCAAAGCTTATATGCCTCCAGGACCACAATTCCAACATTTCCCTCCCAACACATTCACCCATAGACAAACAATTAAAACTCTGGACTGCTTAGCTAATTGGATAAAATAGGCCAAAGCAGCCCTTCTTTATTAACAAAAAACAACTTAACAATTCTTATAAAGAACACAAAATAAATTGAGGTGAGTCAACCGGAGGCCTACCATTTTCCAACCAAGGAATTATTTTTGGGCAAGCAGCCTGTCCGGCCCCCAGCCGTGTTCCCGGCTCAGGGACAGCTGAATGCCCCCCACCTCTTCTGCAACAGCAGAGCTTTCTTTTTCCCTAGGTGTTTTGCCCCGCGGCAAAACCCTCACAACAAAACACGAGAAACTGACCTCCGGAGACCTCACCCCGCCACCAATCGCGTGCTTGACCCCCTTAAGCCCGCGATACCTCCACCAACCTGAGTGCCCTCTGGATGCCGTCCTGCAGCCCCAAAGCCCACATGTCGATTCCCACCGCGTTTAAATGAACTCCATCAGCTCTCAAGTACAAACTCACACTATCCTCCAGCTCCCTGTGACGAATCGCCAATCCCCCATTTCTCGTCATGAACTTAGCAATCGCCCTATTCAATTTTGACCTTGCTTTGTTGACTTTGTCAACCGATCTGGCCAGCCGCCATGTCGTTCTGGCCACTATGTCGGACCATACAACTATCGTGTCCGGAAACTCCCTCCTGATTCTCAAAACATCGAATTTTATGTCCTGCTTCAATGATCTAGCCGATCTGGCAGCCAGGTCATTGCCGCCCGCATGCACCACCAGCACATCCGGAGCCCGATCCAGCCTGGAGTATTTGTGAACCTCCGTCAAAACTCTTGACCACAGCATACCCGGGAACCCCAACCAACGTACCAACACTTTACCTCGTGGAAAGCCCAACTGACGGCCTTCAGGCCTGACGTCCGCTCTCCTGGCACCCCAAGCTACATAGGAATGTCCTAAAATCCAAACCAGTAGAGGTGGGGAGCCATCTGGGAACACAAGAGAGATAAAGCGAAGGGAAGAAGGATAAGGGATGATAGGAAAAGGATGAGGGTGGTAGGAGTGAAAAAGGAGGGGGGGGGGGGGGGATTAAGCGAGCAAAGGAGGAAACAAACTCAGTAATATGTCCACATAACAATGCACATAACACTTACATACTACACCAACTGCGGCCTGACATAACCCAAAAATCTACTAGATTCCCATCGGCCGATGCGCTTCACCATAGCACTACCTAGACCCCACCTGGCGGCCTCCGTGGCCGCCCCGATCCTAAACGAGTGGGAAGCAAATTGCTTTGCCTGAAAACCCAAACGAGTCAAACCTGCCCGAAAAACTGCCACAAACTGGTATCTAGATAATGAAGATCCATCCCCGTGGCAAAAGAAGGATACCCCTGACTGCCTCCGCTCTACCAGGAAGTCCCTAATCGCTGCAACTGGGCAAATCTTAGAACCCGGAATTGGCGATAAAACCACCGTAACACCCTTCCCTGCCTGATCCGTTTTAGACTTTCTGACATGAACCCTCAGACCCTCCCCCACCAATGACACATCACCAGCTAACAATCCCCCGTGCTTCCATTTCGCCGGGCTAACCACCTCACTTATTCTGAACGCCCCAAAAAATGTCAGAGTAAACACCGCTCTGAACAGTACCACTTCCTGTTGCGATGAGCAAACAGCTGGCAAGAGCTCAACCAGCGAACCCAATATTTCAAATGTCACTGGCCTGCGGGAATCCCGTACTTTAGAACCCAACCGAAAACCTCTCATTGCTTGCCTAACTATAAATTCCTTTGTGACATCCTTAAACCCATTTAGCTTGAACATAAAGGCAAGCCCAGCCAGCTTCCTGGACATGGCCGTCGCCGAGATACCCTGAGCAAACCCATTACCAATAAAGTAGATCAGCAGACTTAGGCGATCTTCATCTGACAAGCAATTTATATGGCGCGTTAAGCCGTTCCATTGCTCCCAGACCCCTGAATATGCTGCCCAGGTAGCTCTTGACAACGACCTCTGAATTAATGATGCGACCGCCCTCCCGGAATCAACCACACTGCATCCGGGCAAGGATACCCCTGATCTTCCGCGTCCGGTGCTGCCGCTCGAAACCTCTCCCACTGAAAACAAGAGAGAGCATCGGCGATAGTATTAATGCAACCCGGAACATGCACAGCCGACACAAACATATTCAAACGTAAACAGCACAGAACCAGATGACGCAACAAACGTACCACCTGTGGCGACGAGGCGGACACATTATTAATGGCCCCCACTACTCCCATGTTATCACAGTGAAAACAAATGCGCTGATTCCTAAAAAAACTCCCCCCATAATTCCACCGCAACCACGATCGGGAATAGTTCCAACAATAAAAGATTTTTTGTAAACCCAGCCTCCCTCCAATCCGCCGGCCATGCTGCCACGCACCACTTTCCTCCAAAATAAGCTCCAAATCCATGCGCCCCTGAAGCGTCCGTATACAGTTCAATTTGGAAATCCTCCACCGTATCGCTCAACCAAAATGACCGACCGTTGTATTCTTGCAAAAACGATAACCACACTTTGAGGTCCTCCCTGTGCTCTGCCGTAACCCTGATCCTGTGATGTGGAGATTTTACCCCCGCTGTCGCCCTTGCCAGCCGCCTGCAAAACACCCTACCCATTGGTATAATGCGACACGCAAAGTTAAACTTACCCAACAGCGATTGCAGGGACCGCAACGTAACCTTTTTGGACTCCAAAACCCGTAAAATTGACCCTCGTAGGTCCTCAATTTTCTCCTGAGGCAATCTACACTCCATGGCCACGGAATCGATTTCCACGCCCAGAAACTTCATAGTAGTGGCCGGCCCTTCGGTCTTGTCCCTAGCCAATGGAATACCGAACTTCTCACATATGTGTTCCATTGTAGCCAACAACTGTGCACATATATTTGAACCAGGCGGGCCTAGAAACAAAAAGTCATCCAAGTAGTGAATAACCGAATTCACTCCTGCGATGTCCCTCACTACCCATTCCAAGAATGAACTAAATTTCTCGAAGTAAGAGCAGGAAATCGAACACCCCATAGGGAGACAAAGATCCACGTAGAATTCCTCATTCCACACACAACCCAACAATCGTGAACTCTCCGGGTGAACTGGCAGCAGTCTGAAGGCCGATTCAATGTCGGATTTAGCCAACAAAGCTCCCTGTCCTAATTTACTCACCCAACGTATGGCTACATCAAAAGACGTATAAGCCACTGATGCCTCCAAGTCACTAATGCCATCGTTCACCGACGAACCTCTAGGATAGGAAAGGTGGTGTATCATACGGAACTTACCTGGCTCTTTCTTAGGCACGATCCCAAGCGGTGATACTACTAAATCCTCAAAAGGTTTTTCCCTGAAAGAACCCGCCATGCGACCTAATATCACCTCCTTTCTCAACTTTTTCGATACAACCTCGGGCATTTCCTGAGCGGATTTTAAATTAACTGAACGCGAACTTACTGCAGTGGAGCATGCACTGGGAATCACGAAACCAAACTGAAAACCGTTCTTTAAAAAGGCACCCGCCACTGTGTCCGGATACCTACTTAGAAAAGGAGCCATCGCGTCCACTCTCACCGGCGTCATCCCTCTTTGGATGATGTTCACTACCCCTCGACTTTGCTGGCCTTGAGCACTTGCTGGCGGGGTGACTTCCATTGCATGAGGAGCACTCGTGACGAAATCGGCATGATCCCCCGAACTTGCAAGCTCCCTCGTTATATTGCCAGCACTGCCCCTTTCGCTTACCCGTTTGTTGTCCGGTTGAGGATGACCCACTAGCCGTGGCAAGAAAGGACTGGGAACTCCGAGTCGGAATCATCAAATTCATCCAGGAGATCATATCCTTGTGATCCCACCGGACCCCTGGCCTCACCGCTTTTTTCTGCCTAAACAATTCGTCATACCGGAGCCAGGCATTGCCTCCGTATGAACGATACGCGTGACCAATTGAGTCCATGTAGCAGAACAAACCGGTGCAGCATTCCGGCTGTTTCTCACCGATAACCCCCGCCAGAATGGTAAAGGCCTGAAACCAATTCTGGAATGTTCTCGGAATCAGCCGGTACCTCCGCTTTTCTTCCTCCTCCTTCTTACTCTCGTCAGGCTTCACCCTGTCGAGATTAAATTTCTCGAGCGGAAGGAGGGAAAAGATCTCCACGTACTCACCCCTCCAAATGCGCTCGCGTACCTCCTGTTTTAAATGTGACCCTAACGGCCCCTCCACACACAAATACATCTCTGAATGAGCCGCATCCGCTATACGTACCCCTTTGTCAGACGTGCCCAATCCAACACCGCTAGAGGCTGTTAATGCAGCGGGCGCCAGCGTTGCAGGTGTCTGCATGACTTCGGACGATACCAAAGCTGTCCCCTCGGACGCCGAACCAGTCAGGGGAGCTGACCCCGTCCATGCTACTGTCGGGGGAGGAAGGGGCGACGGGCCTGTGCCCCTAGCCATAACGTCCCTGATAGAAACCATCACTGAATTCAAAAGTGCCAAGGCAGTATCTGCCGACACCCCAACCCCACTTGACTGAGGCAACCCCTGTCCCCCTGACACCGCCATGTATGGTGATGCAACTACCCCCCCAACTCCGGCAACCCCCCCGCCGACACCCAAACCCCCATCTACAACAGAAGCCAAAGTATTAACAACAACGTTTGGTACAGTATGCATAACATTCAAGGTTGCTGGCTCACCGAGCTGCATCGGACGTCCGTCCCGATCAGCGGGCAATCCCGATCCTGGTTGCTGCGGGGGCTCGTCTTCAGAGGAGGAGATCTCACCCTCGGACCTCGACTCCGGCTCTGATGTCTGCTGAGCTGAAGATGCTGGGGAAGGAGACCTGGCTCTCCTGGCGGCCGAAGCTCCGTGTCCTTTTTTGCCGGACCCCTTGCCCGGGGCCTTGGAAATGTTCTTGTGGGTGCTTTTTGGGGGAGCAGGGGCTTTGCCCTTGCTGGCCCCCGTGCTCTGGCTCTTCCCTCGCCGGGCAGCCCCAGCGGGGGCTGCCGTAGGACCACCGGCCATGGAGGTGGACGCCCGTGGGGGGTGGGCCGCCCTGGCCTGAGTGGGTGCTGCTCCTGTTCCAGGCCGGGCAGCAACAGGCGCTGCTGCCGTGACGTCACCTGTGGAGGGGGCTGCACTGCTGGATGCCTTGCCCTTGCCTCCCTTCCCACCCTGCGAGCTCCGTTTCTTTGCGGGATTCCTCCCGCCCGACCGACCAGAAGCATGGGCGGAAGCTTTGGCGGCGGGCTGAGGGTCCCCTAGGGGGCTCCCATGCCGGCGGCGTGCTCGCGGGGTCACATCTGGGCTAAGCCGCTCCGGCGGCCTAGACTTGCGGGGACCCAAAGCCTCTGTGGGTGGCGTGGAGGGGCCAGGCTGACTGCCCGCAAGCTGATCCTGGACCCAGCGGGCCCCGTTTGCCTCCGCTGCCTCCCTCACTAACCTCATCAGGTTTTCCATGGCCCCCACTAGGTGCAGACGCGCGAGACAGGCTTCACCACTTCCTATCCCCGCGCGCAGTCTGCCCGAATGCCTGCTCCGCCTCCCGCCTTACTCCCATGATCCTCCGCGCCCCTCCGCCCCTGGCCAATCAGCGCTCTTCCCCTTCGTGACAGGGCCCGCGCACAGCCACACCCCCGTCACACTTAACCCTGTCCTATTCCCGGCAAAGCTTGCCCTATCATGCTGGGACTCCCCTATGTCCTGCGTCCTCCTGTCCATCCCTCACTGACTAATCTGGCCTAGTCCATTTTGTGTGGTGTCCTGCTCCGGCCTCCTTTGCACCTTCTACTACTTCTCCTTTTTCAACTTTCACTAACACAGTTCACAACGTTCCTGAGGAACCGGAACTAATGCAAATTGGCCTGGCTCGACCAGCTCTATCCTCTGAAGAGAGACTATGCAGACAGGCTAAGCTAACCTCTGCTTCAGGAATGGTCGTAGTCAGCCAACTTCGCTACGTTGGAACTACGGGTATTATTACGCAAATACGCTTCGCAATCTACGGCTACACAATCAGAAACTCCGCTATGTTTGCATTACGCAGACTACGCATTGAAATACGCAAGCTTCGCGTAGTGCGAAGCGTAGTTGATGCGACCGCTTATGCCCTTATGCGGAAAACTTTCTGCAATAATCTGCTACCTATGTACATATATAAACTAATATAAGCGTACATTCCACCTTCTAATGCGGAATTGTATGCTTATAAAAGGGCAATAATATTTCTGCGCATGCGCAATGATCCATATAGATGCAGTTACCGCACGCGTAGTTGACTTCGCAATACATACGTCAACTACGCGTAGCAGGCGAAGCTTCGCATAGCGGGACTACGACTACGCGGAAATGCATACGTGTAGTTCTTCTTCGCCTACGAACTACGATGCGTAGTTGCGTACTACGGCGCGTAGATTTGCGCTGGCGTAGTTTACGAGCAACCCTGCTCTGCTTATACTGTGGAGCTTCCGGTCCCTTTCTCCTGTAAGACCTATCAGGGAGGAAGACTTCAATTCTGGTTTTCCAGGCCCAGCTTCAGCTGCTTACATCTCTCTTACTTTGTCTTTACAGGCCCCAGGAAGAAAAATTAACATTGATGCTATCATAGACTCTGGAGCATGTAGTTGCTTCATCGATTCCAACTTGGTCTGTCAGTTACTACTTCTACCTCTACCTCTAAAAAATAAAGGTTCTCAACATCTGTTAGCTGACAGTTCCAAAATTAAAGATGGGCCAATTTGTCAAGACACTGCTCCAGTTTTTGTTTCTTATGCTCCTTCTTATTCCAAATACATCACCTTTGATCTCATTCATCTCCTCTGTATTTAATTATTCTCAGAATGACTTGGCTGCAGGCTCACAACCCACCAATCGACTGGCATCCCGGCAATATCTATTTCCCATCTCAATATTGTCTTCAAGGCTGTTTTGCTGCTTCCAGTTCAGTATCATGTATTAAAACAGAGATTCTTAAACTTATACCTTAAGCTTGTAGAGACATTGGTCTCAATTCACTAAGCAGTTTAGACTAGTCTACTGATGGACGGTTTTAAATCTACTGATGGGTTGGTGTAAATCAGTTGCATCAAAAGGGAATTCACTAATTATTACCAAATATTTTAGACCTGGTCTAAAACATTTGGTAATTAGGTCGGTAAAGCAGGGAAATTGATCAAAAGATGCAATTCACAAACGAGTAGCTATGACTGACAGAAATCAGCTGGTCTAATCTCTGTCAGAAAAAATAGGCATGGTTACTCCTTGTTTGCCTTTGTGAATTGCAAGTTTTGATAATTTTGCCTGCTTTACCGACCTAATTACCGAATGTTTTAGACTAGGTTTAAAAACAGGTCTAAAACATTACATCAAAACATCAGTAGACTAAAAACCATCAGTAGACTAGTCTAAACTGCTTAGTGAATTGAGTGAATTGAGGCCTTTGCCAATATTTTTGATAAGCAAGGGGCTGATAAGCTCCCACCCCACAGAATTTATGATTGTCCAATTGAACTACTCTCGGGTGCTGAAGTACCATTTGGGAGTATTTACCTTCTATCTGAACCTGAACAAGCTGCACTTAAGATCTATATTGAAGAAAATCAATAAAGAAAGGCAGTGGCGTAGCTAAGGAGCTGTGGGCCCCGATGCAAGTTTTACAATGGGGCCCCTTGAACACTATATACATAATAATTGATACGGTGCACCAAACCTACCAATGGAAACTACAGTGTCAGAGGTGCAAGAAGGGGATGGGGAACAGTTTGTTAATGATTACCACTATTCAAAGTATCTATAGAAGTGATTATTATGAGCACAGGACCAACAGAGAGCTAATACTGTAGTTGAGGGAGGACCCTTTGGGGCCCCTCTTGCCCAAGGGCCCCGATGCGGTCGCTACCTCTGCACCCCCTATTGCTACGCCCCTGAAGAAAGGTTTTATCATCATTCCACTTCACCTGCAGGAGCAGGGATATTTTTTGTGGGGAAAAAAGACCACTCTCTCTGTCTATGCATTGACTCTAGGGATCTGAATAAAATCACAGTTAAAAACCTTTACCCTCTGCCTCTCTTCCCAGAACTCTTTGAACTTAGATCCGCCCAAATATTCACAAAACTTGATCTTCGTGGAGCTTAAAACCTAATCCACTTTATAGAAGGAGACAAGTGGAAAACAGCCTTTCGCACCTGCTACGGTCATTTTGAGTACTTAGTGTAACGATCGGTGAAGCACAGAGAGGTCTGATTACCGTGATCTGCAGTATCACGGGGAATAAAGACGTATACCAGATTATAAGTGATCTGCAGTCTCACCGATAATCCAATATACTAGCTAACCTCTGTTCACCTGAGTAGAGTGTGGTGTTTGGTGTAACAGTAACACTTAGAGGACTAGGCCTCAGTGCAGCAAGGAGTACTGCACAGATTCCTTCCGCAGACCTGAGCTCTCCGAGACGGGAGGAGTCAGACTGACAGTAGGAAGGATAGTCTGAGAGTGACACTCAGGAGGAGATGTCACTGACAGGACGAGGAACCGCCTCCAAGCGTAAGGTCGGTTCTCGAGGTCAGACAAGCCAGGTCGTACACACACGGACAGACAAAGTACAAGATCATAAGGCAGAGGCGGAGTCTAGGTACAGGCAGAGTTCGGCAACAGGGTATCAGAAATATCGAGGTACAAGATCAGGAGGCAGAAGCAGAGTCTAAGGATGAGCCGGGGTTCGGCAACAGAGTATCAGAAATATCGAGGTACAAGATCAGGAGGCAGAAGCAGAGTCTAAGGACGAGCCGGGGTTCGGCAACAGAGTATCAGAAATATCGAGGTACAACATCAGAGTTCAGGAGGATAGTCAGGCAAGCAGGAAGTCATAACAGATAATCACAATCAAACTAGTACTTTAGCTATCAACAGAATCTAGCTAAGTGTAGGATTACAGCTCCAGCTGGTCCCGGCACACTTACGGATCTGGCTACGGATCTGGGTGCTCCCACATGTGTGATCGCACGCCAGACAAGAAACAAGTGAACAGCCAGCAGTATATATACTCAAGGACCTTTCCATGACCTCCCTAATTGCTGGACCAATGAAAGTTGTGGAAAATGTCAGCTGACCAGCCTGGTCAGCTGACTACTTCTGGCTGTTATATAAGCTCTGTCTCTGTGCGCGCGCGCGTGTCACTCTGAATCCTGGTGGACTATCAGTCCCAGCCACACCAGAACTGTCTTGCAATGTATCTTGAGCACCGCGTGTGGGGGCCGTTTTCAATGCGGATTCCGCCGTTCCCAATGCGGATTCCGACGCTCTGCCTAAGCGGCATGCGCCGGTTTTCCCGCGTTGTGATGCCCTGCTGGACGCGGAAACAGCCGCCTCACTTTGAGAGACAGCGGCTTTTCCGCGTTTCATCACAGTACCCCCCCCCCCCCCCCGAGGAGTGGACTCCGGACAACTCCTACCAGGCCTCTCGGGGTGCAAGACATGAAATTCCCTCACTAACTCATCCGCATGCATGCGGTTCCCAGGTACCCATTGCCTCTCTTCAATGCCATACCCTTTCCAATGTATCAGATACTGTGTAGAATTTTGTACTACCCGAGAATCTAAAATCTTCTCGACTTCATATTCCGGTCGATCATCAATTATTACCGGGGGAGGAGGATTGAGACCCACATGAACTGCAGGTTTCAGTAGGGATACATGGAAGGACCTAACGCCACGCATGCTCATAGGGAGATCAATGGCATATGTGACATTGTTGATTTTCTTTGCTACCCGGAATGGGCCCATGAATCTGGGCCCCAACTTGGCTGAGGGCTGTCTCAAGGTCAAATGGCGGGTGGACACCCATACCAAATCTCCTGGTTGAAACCTCCACTCTAAAGAGCGTCTCTTGTCCGCTTGACCTTTCTGACTCTGAAATGCTTTCACTAGATTATCTTTTATGATCCACCACATGTCCCTAAATGACCTCTGCCAGGCCTCCAAGGCTGGGAATGGGTTTGACGCAATCGGTAACGGAGAGAATTTAGGTAATCTCCCGGTCACTATCTGAAATGGACAGAAACCCGAGGAAGAACTCTTTAAGTTATTGTGCGCAAATTCTGCGTACGGTAAAAATTTGACCCAATCACTCTGCGCTTCAGCAACGTAACATCTTAAAAATTGCTCTAATGATTGGTTGACCCTCTCCGTTTGGCCATTTGTCTGTGGGTGGTAGCCCGAAGAAAATGACAGTCCCATGCCCATTTGGTGACAGAATGCCCTCCAAAATTTTGAGACAAACTGGACTCCCCGATCGGATACTATGTCTTCCGGAATGCCATGCAGCCGGAAGATATGGGTGATGAATAGGTCGGCCAATTCCTGGGCCGAGGGGAGTCCTATCAAGGGCACGAAATGGGCCATTTTACTAAAGCGGTCGACTACCACCCAGATGACCGACATGCCCTTCGACCTAGGAAGCTCCCCCACAAAATCCATGGACAAGTGGGTCCAAGGTTCGCTCGGGGTGGGCAAAGGCTGCAGAGTACCTACAGATGCCAGCTGGGAGGGCTTGCTTTTTGCGCACACCACACATTCCCTGACAAAATCTTTGCAGTCAGCTGCTAGGGAAGGCCACAACGGACACCTGGCCACTAAATCCTGCGTTCTAGACGCCCCAGGATGTCCTGCATTCTTGTGTGAGTGGACCATCTCCAAGATCTGGAGACGGAAGGGCAACGGGATAAACAAAACCCCCTCAGGTTTCCCTTCCGGGACATCCTGCTGGAATGGACCCAAAGTTTCCCTCCAATCCTTCCAAGTCTCGGTAGCGGCTAACACCAACTTTCGTGGAACAATGGTCTCAGGAACAGAGGGCTGTGCTGTCTCTGGCTCGAAACACCTAGAGAGTGCATCCGCCTTGGTATTCTTACTACCTGGAGTGTACGTAATTAAGAATGTGAACCTTCGAAAAAAATAACGACCATCGAGCCTGCCGAGGGCTTAACCTTTTAGCCCCCTCGATGTACTCGAGATTCTTGTGGTCGGTATAAACCGTGATCGTGTGCTCCGCTCCTTCCAGCCAATGACGCCACTCTTCGAAGGCTAGTTTGATGGCTAGGAGCTCCCTGTTGCCTATATCGTAGTTTCTCTCTGCCGGAGAGAACCTTCGTGAAAAATAGGCACACGGGTGTAATCTCCCCTGAAGACCTGAACGTTGAGACAGCACAGCCCCCACTCCAATCTCTGAGGCGTCTACCTCAACTATGAACGGGAGAGAAGTGTCCACGTGCCTCAATATGGATGCTGAGCAGAACCAGGCGCGGAGCTAGGGGGGGTCGGGGTAGGACAAGTGCCCCGGGGCGCCTGGTCCCCGAGGGCGCCCTCAGCCTGGCTGAGCTGCGGGGTTTTGTTTTTTTTGCGGCGGAGGGGAGGGGAGCAGCGCAGAGAAGAGGGAGAGCTGTGCGGACGGTGGGGAAGGGGGGCCATATCCCCCCTCCTTCCCTCACCTTAGGTGCTCTCTCTCTCCCTCGCTGTCCCCTCCAATGTCTGTCCGGTGGCTGGCAGCGGCGGGCGGAACTCACCTCCGTCTCGCTCCAGCGCCGGCCGGAAGTTCGAGTGCGCAGCCGCTGCTCTGGTCTGGACCAGACCAGAGTAGTGGCAGATCCATCCGGCGCTGCGACGAGACGGAGGTAAGTTCCGCCCGCCGCTGCCAGCCTGAGCCACCCAGACATTGGAGGGGACAGCAAGGAAGGGAGAGCAGCTCTTCTCTGCGCTGCTCCCCTCCTGCTGGGGAGGGGGACACCTGACCTGGCTACCTACTCTGGGCACATATACCCCTGGCTACATATACTGGACATATATCCCTGGCTACCTACTCTGGACACATATACCCCTGGCTACCTACTCTGGGCACATATACCCCTGCCTACATATACTGGGCATATACCCCTGGCTACCTACTCTGGGCACATATACCCCTGGCTACCTACTCTGGGCACATATACCCCTGGCTACCTACTCTGGGCACATATACCCCTGGCTACCTACTCTGGGCATATATACCCCTGCCTACATATACTGGGCATATACCCCTGGCTACCTACTCTGGGCACATATACCCCTGGCTACCTACTCTGGGCACATATACCCCTGCCTACATATACTGGGCATATACCCTTGGCTACCTACTCTGGGCACATATACCCCTGGCTACATATACTGGACATATATCCCTGGCTACCTACTCTGGGCACATATACCCCTGGCTACCTACTCTGGGCACATATACCCCTGCCTACATATACTGGGCATATACCCCTGGCTACCTACTCTGGGCACATATACCCCTGGCTACCTACTCTGGGCACATATACCCCTGGCTACCTACTCTGGGCACATATACCCCTGGCTACCTACTCTGGGCATATATACCCCTGCCTACATATACTGGGCATATACCCCTGGCTACCTACTCTGGGCACATATACCCCTGGCTACCTACTCTGGGCACATATACCCCTGCCTACATATACTGGGCATATACCCCTGGCTACCTACTCTGGGCACATATACCCCTGGCTACCTACTCTGGGCACATATACCCCTGGCTACCTACTCTTGGCACATATACCCCTGCCTACATATACTGGGCATATACCCCTGGCTACCTACTCTGGGCACATATACCCCTGCCTACATATACTGGGCATATACCCCTGGCTACGTACTCTGGGCACATATACCCCTGGCTACCTACTCTGGGCACATATACCCCTGGCTACCTACTCTGGGCACATATACCCCTGCCTACATATACTGGGCACATATACCCCTAACTACATATACTGGGTACATATACCCCTGGCTACATATACTGGGCACATATACCTCTGGCTACATATACTGGGGACACATACCCCTGCCTACATATACTGGGCACATATACCCCTGGCTACCTGTTCTGTGGACATCTCTACCCCTGGCTACCTGTTCTGGGGACATCTATACTGCTGGCCACCTATTCTGGGGACACCTATAGACCTGGGGCTACCTATTTTTGGGCAAGCATTGCTGTCAGATTAAGTGTATTTTGGGGAACTGCTGCCAGGTGAGAGGTGTCTACCATATTAAGGGGACATTCTGCCTATTTATGTGAAATGCTGTCTATTTATGTGCCTCATGACTGCTGAATTTGTCTTGTTGAGGGCCTCATGGTTACTGAATTTGTCTTGTTGGGGGCCTCATGATTTGTTGGGGGCCTCAAGATCGCTGAATTTGTCTTGTTAGGGGCCTCATGATTGCTGAATTTGTCTTGTTAGGGGCCTCATGATTGCTGAATTTGTCTTGTTGGGGGCCTCAGGATTGCTAAATTTGTCTTGTTGGGGGCCTCATGTTTGCTCATGATTGCGGAATTTGTCTTGATGGGGGTGGGGGGCTCATGATTGCTGAATTTGTCTTGGAACATGCTGGAAGGTACATACTGAGGGAGGGTGGGTGAGCGTGAGCCTGCTAACCTCCATGTACATTTGAAGGGGCGTGACCAAATGTGGAGTACCCATAACCACGCCCACATTTGGTCATGACCCTTCACCTTAGGGGGCGCATTAATAGTCTTTGTCCCCGGGCGCTGAAAACCCTAGCTACGCCTCTGAGCAGAACAACCCCTTTAAAGTAGCGAATGCCTGTAAGGCCTCGGGAGGCCAATGAGTGGTGTCTGCCCCTTTTTTTGTAAGACTGGTAAGGGGTGCAATTACTGTGGAGTATCCCTTAATAAACCTTCTATAGTAGTTTGCAAAACCCAAGAAGCGTTGTAAGGACTTTAACCCCACCGGCTGCGGCCACTCCAAGACCGCAGAGACCTTGGCAGGGTCCATAGATAGGCCCGAGGTGGAGATTATATATCCCAGAAAAGCCACTGACGTGACCTCAAAAATGCACTTTTCCAGTTTAGCATATAACAAATTCTGCCTCAGTTTGTTCAAAACCCATCTGACATGAGTTCTGTGATCAGAGAGGTTGTTAGAAAAGATAAGGATGTCGTCAAGGTAAACTAAAACGAACTTTCCCAACACCTCCCTAAAGACCTCATTAATGAGTTCCTGGAAAACGGCCGGGGCATTACATAACCCAAAGGGCATTACCAGGTACTCGTAATGCCCATCCGGAGTATTGAAGGCCGTTTTCCATTTGTCCCCTTCTCTGATGCGCACCAGGTTGTATGCCCCTCGTAAATCTAGTTTCGAGAATATCCTAGCCTCCGTGACCTGTGTGAATAGGTCATCTATTAATGGCAGCGGGTAGCGATTCTTCACAGTGATTTTATTAAGCCCCCGATAATCGATACATGGCCGTAAGCCCCCATCTTTTTTCTTAACAAAAAAGAAACCTGCCCCAGCGGGTGACCGGGACGGCCGAATGAAGCCCTTGGCCAAATTCTCACGGATATAATCCTGCATGGCCAATTTCTCGGGCCCCGACAAATTGTACAAAGGCCCCCGGGGAGGTACACAACCTGAATGGAGATCGATGGGACAGTCGAAAGGGCGATGTGGGGGTAGTTTGTCAGCTGCCTTGGGACAGAATACATCAGAAAATTCAGAGTACTGATCTGGCACACCTCCCACCTGAACACTGGTTTGCCCCAATGTCAACTTTCCCAAGCACCGTCGGAAACAATGAGGTGACCAGGTAGTTAACTGACCCGTGGCCCAGTCTATTTGAGGTGAATGAGTTTGCAACCACGGCATGCCTAGGATAATAGTGGAGGTGGACATACGTAACACATAAAACCGTAACTGTTCCCCATGCAGTACCCCTATGGCGACTTTCACCTCCGGGGTCTGTGACAGTGGGCGCTCCCGTTGCAGAGGGGAATCGTCCACTGCCGTGACCTGAATGGGGGGACTCACTGGAATGAGGGGAATACCCAACTCCTGAGCAAATTCAAGGTTCATAAAATTAGCCGCTGAGCCTGAATCGACAAACGCTTCAGTGGCTACTGACTTATTCTCCCATGTAATCGTACAGGGGAGAAGCAATTTTTTCTCTTTAAGGGGTGAAAATTGTGTGCCTAGGGTGTCACCCCCCACTACTCCTAGGCAAACTCGTTTCCCGACTTGTTAGGGCAATTTTGCACCCTATGTCCTGCCTCTGCACAGTACAGGCACAGACATTCTGTCATTCTCTGCCTCCGCTCCACCTGGGTCAGTTTTGATCGACCAATTTGCATTGGCTCGGGTGGAGGCAAGGCCGGAGAGGGTGAAACAGGCGGGGATGCCGTAACTGAGGATGCAGCAGAAGGTACCGCATACGAAGTCACCCTGACACGGTGACTGCCCCTAGCCTGCCTCTGATGGCGAAGTCGACGATCGACTCGGATGGCCGATGATATGGCCTCATCGACTGTCTTGGGCTCGGGTAAGGTTAACATCAAATCGGAGACCTCCTCCGACAACCCAGACAAGAAATAATCCATCAGAGCAAAGTTGTCAAATCAGGCGGTAATAGACCACCTACGAAACTCTGCCGCGTAATCCTCGACCGACCCTCTGCCTTGCCGCAAAAATTTCAGCTTCCGCTCAGAGGTTGCCGCAAGGTCAGGGTCGTCGTATATCACGGCCATAGCCTTAAAAAATTCCTCTACCGAGGTCAGAGCAGTATCGGTGGGAGGCAGATTGTATGCCCAGGTCTGGGAGTCACCGGTTAACAATGTTTGAATAAAAATGACCCGTTGGGTCTCAGTCCCCGAGGATCGGGGTCTCAATTCGAAGTACGACAACACTCTACTCCTAAAATTCCGGAAGTCAGACTTGTGGCCGGAAAACTTATTAGGTACGGGCATACGTATGTCATCACTAGGAGGGGTTCGCACCGAATCAACTGACGTCTGAAGGGTTTGCACAGAGCCTGTTAGGGCCTCAATCAAAGCTTTGTGCTGGCCCAGTGCTTGATGGATAGTATCCACCGTAGTGGCAAGCACGGTCAGAGGGTCAGCGCGTGCGTCCATCAGTTTATTGGTCTGGCGTTCTGTAACGATCGGTGAAGCACAGAGAGGTCTGATTACCGGTGATCTGCAGTATCACGGGGAATACAGACGTATACCAGATTATAAGTGATCTGCAGTCTCACCGATAATCCAATATACTAGCTAACCTCTGTTCACCTGAGTAGAGTGTGGTGTTTGGTGTAACAGTAACACTTAGAGGACTAGGCCTCAGTGCAGCAAGGAGTACTGCACAGATTCCTTCTGCAGACCTGAGCTCTCCGAGACGGGAGGAGTCAGACTGACAGTAGGAAGGATAGTCTGAGAGTGACACTCAGGAGGAGATGTCACTGACAGGACGAGGAACCGCCTCCAAGCGTAAGGTCGGTTCTCGAGGTCGGACAAGCCAGGTCGTACACACACGGACAGACAAAGTACAAGATCATAAGGCAGAGTCGGAGTCTAGGTACAGGCAGAGTTCGGCAACAGGGTATCAGAAATATCGAGGTACAAGATCAGGAGGCAGAAGCAGAGTCTAAGGACGAGCCAGGGTTCGGCAACAGAGTATCAGAAATATCGAGGTACAAGATCAGGAGGCAGAAGCAGAGTCTAAGGACGAGCCGGGGTTCGGCAACAGAGTATCAGAAATATCGAGGTACAACATCAGAGTTCAGGAGGATAGTCAGGCAAGCAGGAAGTCATAACAGATAATCACAATCAAACTAGTACTTTAGCTATCAACAGAATCTAGCTAAGTGTAGGATTACAGCCCCAGCTGGTCCCGTCACACTTACGGATCTGGGTGCTCCCACATGTGTGATCGCACGCCAGACAAGAAACAAGTGAACAGCCAGCAGTATATATACTCAAGGACCTTTCCATGACCTCCCTAATTGCTGGACCAATGAAAGTTGTGGAAAATGTCAGCTGACCAGCCTGGTCAGCTGACTACTTCTGGCTGTTATATAAGCTCTGTCTCTGTGCACGCGCGCGTGTCACTCTGAATCCTGGTGGACTATCAGTCCCAGCCACACCAGAACTGTCTTGCAATGTATCTTGAGCACCGCGTGTGGGGGCCGCTTCCAATGCGGATTCCGCCGTTTTCAATGCGGATTCCGTCGTTCCCAATGCGGATTCCGCCGCTCTGCCTCAGCGGCATGCGGCTGTTTTCCCGCGTTGTGATGCCCTGCTGGACGCGGAAACAGCCGCCTCACTTTGAGAGACAGTGGCTTTTCCGCGTTTCATCACACTTAGTAATGCCTTTTGAACTATGCAATGCCCTGGCCACATTCCAGCATTTTGTAAATGATATTTTTTGAGATATTATTGATCAGTTTGTTGTAGTATACCTGGATGACATTCTTATCTTTTCCAACTCCATTGCTGAACATAGACAACATGTGAGAAGAGTTTTATCACGACTTTGCACTTATTTATGGTCTGTATGCTAAGCCCGAAAAATGTGACTTTGAAAAGGATACCGTTCACATATAGGTCTTGTGATCACAGCATGAGTTGTGGATATGGATCCCAAGACATTTTCTGCTATAACTGATTGGCCAGTTCCAGTAGACCATAAGGGAGTGCAACGTTTCATTGGCTTCATAAACTTTTATCGAAGATTCATTTAAGACTTTTCTGCTATAGTCTCTCCTCTAACCAGACTCACCAAGGTTCATGTTCCTTTTGTATGGGACAAGGAGGCGAAAGATGCTTTTGATAAGTTGAAAAGCAAGTTCATTGAGGCACCCATCTTAGTACATCCTGATCCTGCCTTACCGTTTGTAGTAGAAGTAGACGCTTCAGAAAACACTTTAGGGGCAGTCCTATCACAACGCACTGGTCCATTCAGTTCTTCATCCTGTTGCCTTCTTTTCTCATAAAGTATCCAATATCCATGACTACTACTGTGCCCCTTAGTCTCCTGGTTTAATAATAATTGAAGGTTCTTTCATTAATTCCTGCATTGCAGATCTCAGGAGACTATAGAGCCGAGACTCTTTCAGCAACTATCAGATGAATCTACTTACCTGCGACTGCCCTGCAACCCCCTTGCTGATATTCAGCACAAAATTGATGGGGTCCATTGGGAAAAATATTATAGATAAAAAATTGGCTCAATTTCTGAAATGTCAACACCCAAGAACTCCTGCTTTATATTTGTGTCCTAAGATACATAAGAGCCTTATAAAACCTCCAGGGAAACAGATAGTATCGTGCATAGATTCAGTATTGTCACCACTAGCCACATTTCTAGACTATCATTTGAGACCTTATGTAATGTCACAGAAATCATATTTTTTTTATACCTCCCTCCCCCACCAGCCAATCAGTGCGATCGGCTGTCATAGGCTTTAGCCCATGACAGCGGATCACTGTAGTGCCTCCCAGGGGGACAGCTGTGTCACCTGGCTGTCCCCAGTACAGCGCTGCCTTAGATTGCAGCGATGTACATGGTAAATAGATGGTGGTTTGCCATCGCTGCTGGGAGCCTGATGGTGGAGCGGAGCTCCGTCATTCATGCGGCGATGCGTGCGCATCGGCGCACCCGATCTCCTGCAAAGCCCCACCCCACCCCGTCCTGAGGCTGCCGCACGGCTCACGCCAATCAGCGTGGAGCAGTCATTTATCAGTTAAAAAGAGGAGGTGATAGATATAAATGTTTATTGTTATGTGAGGCTCATTGGATCAAGAGCCTTGATTCTATGGAGCCACGTGGGCTCAATGGGGAATACGATCTATTGCTTATATGTTAACATTTATATACTGTATATTGCATGTTGCTTTCTTTATTCTTGTTGCACTTGAGTTAGGTTTGATGCGGATAGGATCCTCCTCTTTCCGTCTGTCATAGTGCGATCTGTCATCCCATCTGCACCTACTGTGAAGACAGATTTGGCTGCCATCAGGTCTTTACCGTTGGGGCTGCACGCGATTGCCCGTGGTGTTTTTTCACGATGGTGTGCGCACCACCATGAGGGAATCTCCTGTGGTGGATGTGGCCCTGACAGCTGACACCCCTGGCTATGCCGTCCTGTCCCCGCTCTCCCTCGCCGCATACTTGTCCTGATGACCTGGTTGACAGCTTGGCTGTTTACAACATCAAGTGTGTTGACGGGTTGCTAGGCAATGTGGTGACGTGGGTTTACACGGTGGGCGTGGAGTTGAAAGGGGCTTCCAAGAACTATACTATTACTATACTATTATATTAGAACAATTACTCCCAGTAGTAATTTTGACTTGTCCTTTGAAGAAGGTGTCTTTGTCTATAAAAATATTTTTTTTTGTACCATAGCAAGTCAGTCTTTCAGTTTTAAAGTTGTGCCATGATCACCTTCTTTCTGGTCACTTTGGGTTCTTCAAAACCTATGAACTGTTGCAAAGAAACAGTTCAAAATATGTGCTGAAAAGTCCCCTCTCCGGCTTGTAAGCAGGTCAGCTGGCTGTGCTCCCCGTTCCCCTATGTCCTTGCAACATGATGCGTGCGGTAGTGAGCTGACTAACCTGTCCCAGAGCTTGCGGAATTACAGATAAGGGACGCAGCCTCTTCTTCACATAAATGCCTTTCAAGTTCAGAAGATTTCATTCTCTTTACTTCCCCCTCCCTCCCTCTCCCCTGTGATGTAGCCGGGAAACTCCTCTCAGCAAGGCTGAGTTGTTAGGAGTCAGACTCGGGACATGTGCTTTGTGTGACAGGCAGACGCACACTGTGATTATGCTCAGCACTGCATACGGTGTAATGTCTGATTGCGCTGCCCAGAAGCTCCCTTCCACACTGAGTAGCACGTATGCTCAGTGTGAAGTTAATGATGCTTCTGGAGATAAAATATGAAATATCTCCGCTCCCACACCTCTTACACTCCCCAAAATTTTCAGGGTAGGGAGGGGACCCCCCGAACGACCTCTATGCCAAATTGCAGCCCCCGAGACCGGCTGGTTCAGGAGATTAGAGAAATCTATCTCGAGAACCAGCGGGTCTCGGGGGCTGCAATTTGGCATAGCGGTAGTTCGGGGGGTCCCTTCTCTACCCTGAAAATTTGGGGAATGTAAGAGGTGTGGGAGCGGAGATATTCAGTATTTTACCTCCAGCAGCATCATTCTATAGGAAATGTGGCCGCATAGTCTCCTACTGCGCATGCGGGGCAGCGCAAATCCACAGGCAGCGTAATCAGACACAACAACGGCCGTGACTGCAACTCACTATCAGTGCTTCTGACATGGTAGTGAGTTACAGCCATGGCGGTATGCAGTTTTGAGTATAATCTCAGTGTGCATCTGCGTCACACAAAGCACATGTCCCGAGTCTGACTCCTAACAGCTCAGCCTTGCAGAGAGGAGATGCAGCAATAAAAACAACAACACAAGAAACAGACTTTTCCTGGCCACATCGCAGGGGGGAGGGAGGGGGAAGTAGAGGGAATGAAATCTACGGAACTTCAAAGGCATTTATGGCAGGCAGGGGCTGTGTGAACATTTCCCAGCGGGAGGGGGGAGGGTGTAGGGTGTAGTGTTGTCCGGATCATGAACGACTCGGATCTTTGATCCGAATCTATATTGTGAGTCGAATCATCCGAATCATCAAAATGAGTGATTCGGATCGAAAAAGGGGCGGGGCAAGGAGCGACACGCCCCCTCTCAGCGGGCAGCGGGGTCTTGGAAGCAGAGCAGGCATGGATCGCTGAGTTGGAGGGGAGCCAGCCTTGCAGCCAAAGGTAGATGAGAGAGAGGGGACATGGGTGCCACTGGCAGATATGTGTAGAGCACACATACTGGCTGCAATGTGCTGCCCATTATAGGCTGTCTGTTCCTAGTTGTGCACAGTGATCACATTGGAAACTTTTGGCTCAGCTCAGCACAGCTTAGTAACTTTGCAGGCACTGTGATTGCAGCGCAATATGATCCTCCTGCACTCGGCACTAATCAGCTGCACTTCACTTCTGGGAATGCTTTGGGGAATGCTTCCTTTCACTGTGCGACGTTTCCATTCAGGTATACAGATGAACATATAGGTGACATACATGTAAAGCATATGATTGCAGCATGTGGGTATTGTGTGCAAACAAACATTTCTGCTCTCTGCTCGTCCCTCCTCCCTTCTCTGTCCACTCCCTGCCCTCTGTCCATCTTCTCCCCTTCTCTGTGTGTCCACCCCCCTCCCCTTCTCCTGTCCTGTTATTCATTTCACCCCCCGAATGCTTAGGTAGTAAAATGATCCGAGATTCGGATCAAAGATCCGGATCTCTTCAATGATCTGATTCGAATCATCCGGATCATTGAAAAGATCCGAACTTCCCATCTCTAGTAGGGTGAAACACTATGAAGATCTTCTAGAGACTACATCTCCCTGCATGCTTTGCTGTGCACATGCTCAGTACAATGGAAGATGGCAGTCAGGAAAGCAGGAAGTGCTAAGGAGATTATATTGGCTGTGTGTCTCTAGGCTAGGCAGTTATATTTCCTGCCTGCAGCTTTGCAGTTCCTGGGGAAATTCTCAGTGCCCTGGTGAGTCTAGCATCACTTAACCTACTTTGGAGTATATTCCCTTATAGCAGAATTCACTAGACCAGTGGTTCCCAACCTTTTCCGACCCGGGGAACACTGTCTGACCAAATTTTTCTCCGGGGAATGGTGCGGGGGGGGGGGGGGGGGGGGATGCGGCCCCCGGTTGTTTGCACGACCTAGTGGACAGTGCCGTGCGCAGCAGGGGGGGGGGGAGGCTGGGGTGCGGCTGCATAGCTAGCATAGTTGCCCCAGTGTAGGGAGTTTAGTTGCCTCAGTATAGCTAGTTTAGTGCCCCAGTATAGTGCCCCAGTATAGCCAGAATAGTGCCCCAGTATAGCTAGTATAGTGCCCCAGTATAGTCAGTATAGTGCCCCAGTATAGCCAGAATAGTGCCCCAGTATAGCCAGAATAGTGCCCCAGTATAGCTAGTATAGTGCCCCAGTATAGCCAGTATAGTGCCCCAGTATAGCCAGAATAGTGCCCCAGTATAGTGCCCCAGTATAGCTAGTATAGTGCCCCAGAATAGTGCTCCAGTATAGCCAGTTTAGTGCCTCAGGATAGCCAGAATAGTGCCCCAGTATAGTTCCCCAGTGTAGCTAGTATAGTGCCCCAGAATAGTGCCCCAGTATAGCCCCCCAGTATAGCTAGTATAGTGCCCCAGTATAGCCAGTATAGTGCCCCAGTATAGCCAGTATAGTGCCCCAGTATAGCCAGTATAGTGCCCCAGTATAGTGCCCCAGTATAGCTAGTATAGTGCCCCAGAATAGTGCTCCAGTATAGCCAGTTTAGTGCCCCAGGATAGCCAGTATAGCCAGAATAGTGCCCCAGTATAGTGCCCCAGTGTAGCTAGTATAGTGCCCCAGAATAGTGCCCCAGTATAGCCAGTTTAGTGCCCCAGGATAGTGCCCCAGGATAGCCAGTATAGCCAGAATAGTGCCCCAGTATAGTGCCCCAGTGAAGCTAGTATAGTGCCCCAGAATAGTGCCCCAGTATAGCCAGTTTAGTGCCCTCCCGCCCGTCCCCGCCGCTGTTATTACCTTAACAGCTGCCGCTCTCCCCTCTACGGCGCGTGTATATTCAAGCAGCGTACTATCTCCGGCTGCTCTGTGTGATGCGGAAGGAAGCAGGGCATCGGCTTCCTGTAATGGCGATATGTATCGCCGTTACTATGGTAACCGAGCCCTGCCTCCTGCGCATCACATACAGAGCAGCCGGGAGATATGCTGCTAGAATATACATGCGCTGGAGAGGGGAGAGTGGCCGCTGCTAAGGTAATAACAGCGGCGGCCGCGGGGAAGGGCGGGAGGGGGAGAAGAGGACGGCACACCAGGCAACGTTCCGCGGCACACTAGTGTGCCGCGGAACAGTGGTTGAAAAACGCTGCACTAGACAATCAGCAACAGTCATTTGATAGTCCAAATTCCAGGGTGTAGAAGATCTGTCTTTGGCAATGTCCCTAATTTTTAGTAGGATTTGTATCAAGAAGAGGCTGGCCACTGGGAGCTAAGCAGACGTGAGTGGCACTGACAATAAGCAGAGATGTGGGTGCACATCTGGCTATGGGGAGTGGGGCTGTCTCACACTCGGGGCCCACCTGGCTATTTATACTGTAGAGGGGGCTATTCTGGGGAGGGGAGTGATACTGGGGAGCGGGGTGATACTGGGGAGGGGGCTTATATGGGGTCAACCACTTTTTCCTGATTTCTGAAGGAAAAGTGGGTGCCTCGGCTTATATGCGGGTCGGCTTATATGCGAGTATATGCGGGTAATCTTCTGCCTGAAACTCTGCTTCCTTCTCTTCAAGAAAGATTAGCTTTTTTGACTAATACTACCAAAACCATTGTTGAGTTACTCTCGCAGGCTCAGGCTAGGACCAGAGTTACTGCAGACACATTTAGAAGGGCTTCTCCTCAATTTAAGACAGGGGATTTAGTTTGGTTATATACTTCTAATTTGATGTTGTTATGTCCTTCCAAGAAGCTGAGTCCTAGATTTGTGGGTCCTTATCCGGTCAAGAGGGTAATCAATGCTGTGGCAGTGGAACTTGAGTTACCTGATGAGTTTAAGGTCCATCCTGTCTTCCATAGAGATGACTCGAACCTCTGATTTTCGGTTCGCGAACCTCAAACTCGAACTTCCGAAAAAGTTTGCGAACCTGCAAACTTTTCTAACCGCAATAGACTTCAATGGGCAGGCGGAGTTGAAAAACTACAAACACTGTTTCTGGCCACAAAAATGATGGAAAAGATGTTTCAAGGGGTCTAACACCTGGAGGGGGGCATTGCAGAGTGGGATACATGCCACAAGTCCCGAGGAAAATTACGGATTTGACGCACAGAAGGGTTATAATCCCTAAAAGGCAAAAATCACATTGCATTGCTAAATTGGAGGTCTGCAGTGCTTGAAAACATCTTGCGTGTGTATACATGGATCAGCAGTTAGTGTAAGTAGTGTACTGCTTCACACTGACAGGCCAAACTCACTGTGTAACGCACCGCAAACAACTGTTTGTGTAGTGATGGCCGTGCTGGACAGGTGCGCACGATGGCGAGAGTTCAGGCGATGGATGTTTTCAAGCCCATATAGTCGGGCTGAGGTAGCTCAATGACAGAACAACTGTCCACAATGAAGCATCAACCTTATTATCTTGGGTCAAGTGTGCCCCTCAACACACTCATATGGCCAGTCATTGCTTCATTGTGATACATAAGCCCCTTCACAAGCGGCAAGGTAATGATCACGAAGGGGAATTGACACATGTACATGCCTTTTGTTTTGTTGTTGCAGCCAGAGTGCAGCCAGAAAAATTAGGCATGTACACACACCAGAAAAATGATTATTATGTTTGGTAGCAGCCGCTGCTAGCAGCAGCAGCCATAAAAATTCGGGAATCCACCTGGAGTCCTGAACCCTGTTGGTGGTGGCAGAGAAGGCAGTCAAGTGGCCTGTGGGGACTGACTTAGTCTTGGGGCAGGCAGCAGCATCCGGCAGGTAGAGATGCTGTGTGGGGACTGACTTAGTCTTGGGGCAGGCAGTCACACGGCATGCAGGCAGAGATGCTGTGTGCGGGGACTGACTTAGTCTTCGGGCAGGCAGTAGCCCTCCGGGATCTATGCCTCATTCATTTTGATAAAGGTGAGGTATTGAACACCACTTTTTTGACATGACTGTTGGTGGTATAATACAAAGTGCAGTCACACAGAGGCAGTGAAAAGTATGTACTGAATGTGCTGGGCCTGGCACAGTACAGCAATTAGCAAGGGCCAGCTGCGACAGACAGGGCCGTATATGCAGTGTCAATGCCACACACACACAAAGAAAAAAAAACATCAGAAGAACATTAGCTCTCAAAAGAGCAGTTTTGGGGTGCTTTTCATTAACAAATATCAGCAAGGAGAAAGCTAACAGACCTAACTCTTGCTTTCCCTATCTCTTCAATGTCTCTCCCTTCTCTCACTAATACAGCAGCACACAGAGTGAGAACATGGCTAACGCTGCTGCCTTTTATAAGTGGGAGGGGGGCTCCAGGAGGGAGTGCAGCCTGACTGGCTGCCATGTGTCTGCTGACTGATGTAGCGGGCAGGGCCATTTCATGGGCAGTGCAGGCAGGGCGACCGCCCTGGGCACACACCGGCAAGTAGAAGAAGGGGGCGCAGGCAGGAGGACATAACCGCTATGGAGCTGGTGATGCGCGGCAAATCCAAATGGAAGAATAAAGAAGATTACAAGTGCAATCACCTTCCTTGACTCCTCCTGGGCTGCCTGCGTCAGGCATGAAGTTATCATCACATCACCACCATGTGATGACACCTGATGTCTCTTAGCGGTACTGCAGGCTGTCAGTGCACAGCGCCCATGGAGGAGTTGACTTTCCAGGCTCTCTTTTTGCCTGTGTGTTCTCCCTGCCTCCTCCTGCATGAGCGGCTGGTCACTATTAATTAGGCAGATCTACTTGTAAACTGTGGCTGTGTGAATGTCCCTAAAGAGTAAGGTTTGCGAGTCCACGGGGGTGGGGGGGGGTGCAATTTTTACACCTTCACCCTGGGTGCAATTTAGTCTAGAAACTGCCCTGGTAGAGGGTCAAAGTTTAGCCCAATGATGTACTATGGGGGCGGGTTGAACTCGCTAAGTGTTCGCGGTTCACCGCAAACTCGAACCAGCTAAATTCGCGCAAACAAGTTCTCCGGCAAACCGTTCGGGCCATTTCTAGTCTTCCATGTATCCTGTCGTAAAGCTCATGTTAAAGAGAACCCGAGGTGTGTTTAAAGAATGTTATCAGCATACAGAGGCTGGATCTGTCTATACAGCCCAGTCTCTATTGCTATCCCAAACCCCACTAAGGTCCCCCTGCACTCTGCAATCCCTCATAAATCACAGCCATGCTGTGAGGCTGTGTTTACATCCGTAGTGTCAGTCTCAGCTGCTCCCCCGCCTCCTGCATAGCTCCGGTCCCTTCCCCCATCCCTTCCCTCCAATCAGCAGGGAGGGAAGGGATGCAGGCGGGGACTGGAGTTCTGCAGGAGGCGGGAAGAGCAGCAGACTGACACTATAGAGATAAACACAGCCAGCTCTGACAAGCTGTTTGTGGCTGTGATTTATGAGGGATTGCAGAGTGCAGGGGGACATTAGGGGGGTTTGGGATAGCAACAGAGGCTGGGCTGTATAGGCAGATCCAGCCTCTGTATGCAGATAATATTCTTCAAACCCACCTCGGGTTCTCTTTAAAGATCCATTTGCCAGTCGGCAGTTACCTCCTCCTCCACCTGTAGAGATTGACAGATCAGAGGAATTTGAGGTTAAGGCCGTTCTGGATTCTAAAACTACAAGAGGTCAGTTGTATTATTTAATTAAGTGGAAAGGATAGGGGGTTGAATAAAATTCTTGGGAGCCGGTTACTAGTATTCATGCTGATAAATTGATTAATGAATTTCATCGTAAATTCCCTGACAAACCAAAACCTAGGGGCATCTAGAAGGTACTCTGGGGGGAGGGGAAAGGTTATGATACCGGTCTTCGACATGCTGTGCTCCAGCGATGTGCCACACGCGCAAACGTAACCCCGCCTATATACAGGAAGTTACTGGAAGCGCTTGTGGTAACGGTCGTAGTGCGCGTATGTGTACAAATAAGCAATTACGAAAAATTAGGCACAAAGTTTGTATTTAGTATATAAGGAGGTTGCTGACTGGCTTCCAGTGCTGTCACTTTTATACAGCTTGATGCTAGCTCCGCTAGAGCCTGTTATTTTACCTTCTGATTATCTGTTGCCAACCTTGCTTATTTGATCTCGCCTGCCTGCTGCCACCTGCCCTGATTCTTGGCCTGTTACCCCGTTTTACCTGTCTGCTGTCTGCCCTGACCTTTGGCCTGTTACCCGTTCTGCTTGTTTGCTGCATGTCTTATGACCTCTGGCTTGTCTTGGACTACGCTAACGCTCTGATACTTCCCATTTTTGGACTTGGTTGTTCTCTCTGCCTCCGGTGGGGTGATCCTGGGGGCCGCGACCTGGTGGCTAATAGCCTAGGCAGCTAAAGAGTCCGATACTCTAGAGGTAGTGGCCCAACATCCCTTGCGGGGTGCTCTGGTGAAGACCCGTAGTCACTTTAGACTCCACACCCTGGGAGAGCCCGCGCTAACCATCAGGGTCAACAGCTATCTGTCCACTATCGTAACAATATATATATATATATATATATATATATATATATATATATATATATATATATATATATATATGCAGTAAAAAGTATGTGCACCCTTTGGGAACTATATGGATTTCTACACAAATTGGTCATAAAATGTGGTCTGATCTTCATCTAAGTCACATCAATAGACGATCACAGTCTGCTTAATCTAATACCACACAAATAATTATTGTTTCCATGTTTTTATTGAACAGAACCTGTAAACATTCACAGTTCAGGTTGAAAATGTATATGAACCCTTGGATTTACTGTTTGAACCTCCTTGGCAGCAATCATTTCAGCTAAATGTTTTTTGTAGCTGCAGATCAGATGTGCACAACAGTCAGGAGTAATTTTTGACCATTCCTCTTTACAGAACTATTTCAAATTCAGCATTATTCTTGGGATGTCTGGTGTAAATCGCTTTCTTAAGAACATGCCACAGCATCTCAATCGGGTTGAGGTCAGGACTGGGCAACTCCATTAGGCATATTTTCTTCTGTTTAAGCCATTGTGTTGATTTACTTCTATGCTTTGGGTCGTTGTCCTGTTGTAGCTTCAGCTGGTGGACAGATGGCCTTAAGTTCTCATGCAAAATGTTTTGATAAACTTAGGATTTCATTTTTCCTTTAACCACTTCGGGACCAGCACCCTCTGCCCCCTTAAGGACCAGAGGGTGCTGGTCCAGTAAACCGGCGCTTCCTAACGAATCGGCGTTAAAATCCACCGCTCCCGCCGGTCACGTCGCTCTGTCCCCGCCGGAGGCTGCTCTCTCTGCCGTCGCTATGACAGCAGAGCGCTGTGCGCCGGTCAGAAGCCGCTTTCATCGGCTCCTGACCCTGTCACTCCATGTAAGCCAATGGGAACGGCTTACATGAATGACAGGGCCAGGAGCCAATGAAACCGGCTCCTGCCCGGCTAACAGTGCCCTGCCGTCATAGAGGCGGCAGGGCAGCACATTGCGGCAGGGACAAAGCGGCGACAGCAGCAGGGACGGGCGGGGGCCCGCGCTGAATGGGACGTAGAGTTAACGTCCGGTCAGAACCGCAGCGCCCCCTGCCCGCCATAGATTTATACTGCATCGGTCCGCAGGTAGTTAACGATAGCAATCCATGCAGGCCCTGATGCAGCAAAGCAGACCCAAACCATGATGCCCCCACCACCATACTTCACAGTTGGGATGAGGTTTTGATGTTAGTGTGTGTCAGGAACTGGCCCCACGGCAAGCCTGCAGAAACAGTTTCCGACTGGGGGTTGGACCAGATTGCGAGGAGAAGCAGCCTTATTCAAGTTAACACAGTAGGTAGCGGTGGACTTACCCCTCCAAAACAGACACAAAAAATTGCTGTTTTAAGCAAAAATCTGTTTATTTACATACTCCGAACAAGGTGCAACGCGTTTCGCGGGTATATCCCACTTCCTCAGGCAATAAATAGGAGCATATCACTGTTGACAGAAGACAGTATGCTAAGTACTCATACAGACAGCCAAGATATATAAAAAAAATGATTACACAGAAAATTATTTAAAAAATTATATATAGAATATTTTTATAAAATGGATAAAATGGGCTTTGAATTAAATATATATCTGTATATATGCGTGCTCATATTTTTGTCTCTCTCATACATATTTACACAGGGGTATATAATGTAATCTAAGTATAATAGGTTGTGGGGAAAGAAACTGGGGGTGGGGTTTGTGTTTTTTTCTCGGGGGGGGGGGGGGAAGTGATCAATGTGTGGTCTAGTAAGAGAAGTAATCTTATATGCATATAGGTCTTACATGTGCAAACATAGGGACTGGTGAGGTGTGTGGATAAAGAGTATTCTTACATACAACAAATTAAGTACTTAAAAAGGGGTTAAATAAAGTAATCAAAAGATTCACCCAATGCAGTCCGGTACATATCCTGGCACCTCTGTACCGAGCAATGTTGGAATGAGGCCTCTTATACTGTGTTAATCCCCTATTGGGGGTAATTAGCCAATGGGAGGGAGAGTGTGGGTGTGCATCATCAGTGTGGGCCGTCGCCCACACTGATTTGCGTGTCTGATGTTGTGGTGGCTGGATAGTGCACTGGTCAAGGGCTCCGTCTCTGACACAGGAGACCCGAGTTTGAATGCCTGCTCAGCAAGCCAGCACCCACTCAACAGGAGACCCCGGGCAAAATCTCCCATATAAAATGTATATAACCTGCCATTGTGTTGGTTACGACAGGCAGCATGTTAAGAAGGGGATTTTATGCCTATTTTGGGGGATACCTCATTTTGAGTATAAAAAATATAAAAGTTATAAAGCAAAAATCAACATAAAAGTAGATATAACATTAAAAATCAATGTGGTGATAAAAATAATTAATAGTGCATGAGTAATAAACGAGATAGAAATGATGAATAGTGTAAAACATATAACATAAGACCATTAGACCAATAAGATGAGTATATTCAATAGTAATTATAAAAATAACTCAAACATTGTGCAAAATGGCAAATTAATGATTTATATACTGTGAAGGATTGTTCGGTATGGACCCATATATACAATTTTAGACTGGGTGGTTTAAAAAGTCTAAAACTCAAATGGTCTAAAAAGGTCTAAAAGTTGGATGGGTCTAAAACAGAAAAAAAGTGAAAACATGTCAAGGAATGGGTATAAAACCAGAATTATAAAATAAGACACATTGAATATAAACAACACCACAAATATACATAAACATAAAAAAAAATATATATAATAAAAAAATAAAAGAGAAGACCATAAAAAAGGAAAAAGTGGAGTATTAAAGTGCATTAATATAGTTTTTCTAGCTGCTCGTTGAGGCCGCTAGGTGTGAGGGTATTTAGTAACTGGATCCAGTACATTTCACGTTTTTTCAAATTGTCGAAGGCATCTGGGAGTGCATGGTTAATGGTTTCGATAAGGGTGATATAGAACAAATCTGGGTTGCTATTGTGCACGGTGGTGAAGTGTCTCAACAGGCTGTGTAATGGGAAGTTGTTGAGAATGTTTCTTTTGTGCTGACCAACCCTACTCCGCACTTTTTGTGTTGTGCGGCCTACATATTGCAGCTGGCAGGGACAAGAAATTAGATAAATGACATATGAAGAATCACAGGTAATGGGGTCTTTAAGTTTGAATTCTACTTTGGTAGATGCAGATTTGAAGATAGTAGTGGCTGAGACAAATTGACATGCTTGGCATCTGCGGTTATGACAAGGGGCGGAGCCTGGTTGTTTCAATTCCAGTGTTTTTTTCAGTGGCAGTGGGGTGTGAGCGTAGTTGGCTCGGGGCCAAAATGTTCTTCAAATTAGGAGCCCTTCTGAATGTCAGGGCTGGGGTGTTTGGTAGAAGAGGTAAAAGGTAGGGGTCCTGTAAGGAGTTCTCATCTATTTTGGAGGATGTTATGGATCTCTTTATGTTGGGCACTTAATCTGATGATGAATCGTGGTGTTGTAGTGCTGGTTGTGGACTGGTTTGCAGAGTTAATCTGTGTATTTTTGGGTTGGGTGGTTTTGGTTTTGGCATCTTTGACTAGTTTGCTGGGGTACTTTCTCATTAGAAATTTTTCTGTAAGGGTTCTTGATTGTGTTTTATATTCATTTGGATCTGTACAATTTCTAAAAATTCTTCTATACTGACTATATGGGGTGTTATTTATCCAGGGTCTATGGTGAAAACTGTTGAAATGAATATAATTGTTTGCATCCACCGCCTTGAAAAAGGTTTTGGTTTTTATGGAGTTTTCGTTGATGTACAGGGTGAGGTCAAGGAAATCTATTGTGTTCTGTTGTAGCTGGTGTGTGAATTGTAGGCCTGCTGGACTGGAGTTGAGGAATTTGAGGAACTGGGGGATGAGGTCTGGGAAACCTTTCCAGATGAATATAAGGTCGTCTATATAACCTTGGTATAGTATGATATTGTCGGTGAAGGGATTGTCTGCTGTCATTTTGATAAGTTCTATATAACCCATGGTGAGATTAGCATATGAAGGTGCGAAGAAGCTCCCCATTGCCGTGCCGCTGACCTGTTGGTAGGTGTCATTATAGAAGGTGAAAACGTTATGTGTGAGTATGAATTTAGTACAGCTGGTAAGAAACTGTTGTTGGGATGTTGCCATGGATGGATTGGTGGACAGGAAATGTTGAATGGCTTTAAGACCGAAATGGTGGGGGATATTTGTATATAAAGAAGTAACATCACAGGTCAACCACATGAAGTCTGGTTGCCAGTTAACATTTTTTAGAAGTTCAATGAGGTGTTAGGAGTCCTTTAGGTATGATGATAGATTTTGTACATGATGTTGAAGATGTTGGTCCAAGAACTGGGATAAGTTGCTAGTGATGGAATTGATACCCGAGATGATGGGTCGTCCTGGTGGCTTGTCAAGGTTCTTGTGTATTTTTGGTAGGTAGTAAAAGAAAGGGGTCTTAGGTTGGTGGTTAATGATAAAATGTATTTTGTTCTTTGTTAGAATGTTATTGAAGAAGACTGTGTTGATAAGTGATTTTAGTGTGTTGTTATGTTCTTTCGTGGGATCTGACTGCAGTTTTTTATAGTGTCGGTTGTCACTGAGTAGTCTGTGGGCCTCTTCCATGTAATCGGTTCTATTTAGGATGACTATACCTCCCGCTTTGTCCACAAACCAAATGCATCTTCAATTTATCAAAACATACATTATTCATCGGCTCCATTAATACCTAACTTAACCTTTTCGAGACACCTCATTAGTGCATGGTCAGACCACGATATTGTCTGGACAGCCTGCGCCTCTCTTACTACTCCACTAACCCGCCCTCCGTGGAGATTAAATGAAAGCCTTCTGGCTGATGGTGAAATAGTACTTGACTTAGAAGAGTGACTCACAGAATAATTCAGAATAAATGATACCACTGACATTAAACCAGACAAACTGTGGCTGGCCCACAAACCCACAATTAGAGGTCAGATAATCAGAATAGCCTCACAACGTAAAAAATCCATGACAGAAAAGCAGCATACACTACTAGAGCATAAACTAGCCCAACTTTGCTTGGCCCATGCGCACCAACCCTCCAGATATCTCCAGAAGCAAATAGAGATCACTCAGTCACAAATAAATATCATACTATCAAATTGCACTGAAAAAGCGATTCGTTGGACGAGATCGCAGACATACGCCCAATTTAACAAGCCTAGCACATGGCTTGCTAGAAAATTACGCCAGACTCAATCCCTCAATAAAGTGCACCAAATTGGAACTAAATCAGGAGCAGTCACCGCTGACCCCTTAAAAATACACAAGGAATTTGCGGATTATTACCAATCCCTATATACAGCTAAAAATAACAGTGGCCCATCATCCCACCCCTCTGAGTTTCTAAATGACCTGAGAACCCCATACCTCTGCCCGGAAAAAGCTCTAGCCCTAAACATACCAATTTCGGAATTGGAAGTCCAAATGGCTATCAAGCACCTGAAGCAAGGTAAGGCCCCTGGGCCAGATGGCTTCTCGGCCATCTATTATAAAAAATTTAAAAAAATCTTAACCCCCTACCTCATTAGACTATTTAACGCTATCCTGGAAGGCAAATCTCTTGCCTCCGAGTTTCTACAATCCACTATTGCAGTGATCCCCAAGCCAAAAAGGGACCCATTGGACATTAAAAATTATAGGCCTATTTCACTGCTCAACCTAGACTATAAATTATTTACATCAATCCTAGTGTCAAGGTTGAATAAGGTTTTGGGCCCACTAATTCATAGGGATCAGGTGGGGTTCATCCCGCAACGCCAGGCCTCTGACAATGTCAGAAAAGTCATGGACCTTCTCCATGTCGCTGCTACCAATAGGCTTCCTTTAGCTCTGGTCTTGCTCGACATGGAGAAGGCCTTTGACACAATAGATTGGCCATACATGCTGCAGGCTCTCCAAAAAGCGGGTATCGGGGGCTCCTTCCTAAAAGCCATACAAACGCTATATTCTACTCCATCAGCCCAACTTAAGCTCCCCACCGACAAACCAACTACAATCTCTATTCAAAGGGGGACGAGGCAGGGCTGCCCACTGTCGCCCGCCTTGTTCGCCTTGACTATAGAACCACTAGCAGCAAAGATACGCGAAACAACCGACATTCAAGGAATATCTGTCGCAGGAACTAACTATAAAGCTAACCTGTTTGCAGACGATTTACTCCTTACCCTGACATCCCCTCATACCTCGCTGCCCAACCTAATTGACCTAATGAAAAAATTTGGCAATATTTCTGGTCTCTCCCTTAACATTACCAAATCTGAGGTGCTCTTCATCAACCTAACTAAAACGCAGGCTACTGCTATTACCTCCTCCCTAGGCCTCTCACTTCAAAATAAATATATTACATACTTGGGAGTTAAAATTGCAGCTAATCCTAAAGAGCTATTCAACTTAAACTATAAACCAATGCTGGCTTCCCTAAAGCAAGATCTATTAAAATGGAATTCTCCAACTTTATCCTGGACCGGAAGAATCCAGGCGATTAGAATGACCCTCCTTCCCTGTCTCCTGTACTTGTTCAGGACACTACCGGTTTAAGTAACTAAAACGTCTCTAAAAGACCTACAACTTTCCATTTTTAAGTTTATAACAAACAATAAACGAGCTAGAATAAATAAAAAAAATAATGTACATGAACAGAAGCAGAGGTGGAATGGGAGTTCCAGATCTATTTAGTTATTACAGAGCTTTGCAACTAGCCCAAATAGCCCAGATTCACTCTGAACATAATCCCCCTTTGTGGGCTGAAATAGAAAATAGCTTATTACAACCCGCCACATTTCACGCATTACAGTGGTCACCTCACATATCCCCATTGAATTACCAAAAACGATCTCCACTAACAGCACACTCCCTAACGATATGGAACAGACTCAAGATTCAAAAAGGGTTACAATCAATTATCCCCCTCCAGACCCCTGTCTTCGGCAACCCCAATTTTCCCCCTGGTTTGGAGCGAGGGGCACTCAGATGGTGGAGGGAGAAGGGCTATGTTACGCTCAAAAAATTCTTAATAAACAATAAATTACCCACCTGGGAACAATTTAATGAGGCTACCTCCTTCCCACCTTCTGAATATTTCCATGCTATCCAAATTTATCACTTCATAAAAACGATCTGCCCCAATAATGTTGCACTCCCACCCAGAACCACCTATGAAGCTTGATGTGCCCTACATCCCTTAGGAGACCTTATTTCTTATATCTATTCCCTCCTCTCTCAACCAACAGAATTTACAAAAACTCGTACAATGCTACAGTGGGAAAGGGATTTGGGCACCACTCTATCCACTAAGCGCTGGTCCAAATGCTGCTTAACACTTACAAAAGGCAGTAGCTACTTCTCCCACACCGAAACCAATTACAAAATATTACATAGAACCTATATAACCCCTATCAAAATGCATGCAATATCACAGACCAATTCCCACTTATGTTTTAGGGGCTGTGGTTTGCCCGGAACTATCGACCATATTTGGTGGTTTTGTCCCATTGTTAAATATTGGGACCAGAATATTGAGACCTTCCTGAGCACGGCTATGGAAAAGTCTCTCTCCCCAGACCCCCTGCTTTTACTTTTAGGTGACAAACCTCCTGGATGGAGCTATCCCCAACATAGGCTCTCTCAACACATAGTCAAGGCTGCTAGAATCCACATCGCACGCCAATGGAGGCAACCAATACTGTCGATAGACCTCACTGATAATATCATTACTGACATATTCATTTCTGAACGAACTTTGGCTATCATTAACGACACCACAGATGCCTTTACTAGAACCTGGCAACCTTGGCTTTCTTGCTCCCACATGATAGGTCCTCGCTCCTGTGCCCTTTTCCTTCTGAGTAATATTCTGCAGTACTGCTGCGAGCCTGTGTACCAACCCGGACAACAAATCTATAATATCTGACTGCCTGTAAACAACCAATATTGTTTATTTGACATACTGTTACTCTTGTTATGAGTGGACTGTGTTACCACTTTCCTGTGTTGTTTTAGTTATGCTTTGCCCTTTGTTAAGGGCTTATGAAAAGCGACTCTGTATTCAACCGCATATTTCAATAAAATACTTTTTTAAACTAAAACATACATTATCCAAAAATGAAATATGCTTACTTGAAAAAGGCCTGTCATATTGTCCCACCAAATCAGCAGATATGTTTGAACTCTTCACAGATCTGAACTCCTATATAAGAAATACTTTACACTGAAATTGAAACAACCGGGCTCCGCCCCTTGTCATAACCGCAGATGCCAAGCATGTCAATTTGTCTCAGCCACTACTATCTTCAAATCTGCATCTACCAAAGTAGAATTCAAACTTAAAGACCCCATTACCTGTGATTCTTCATATGTCATTTACCTAATTTCTTGTCCCTGCCAGCTGCAATATGTAGGCCGCACCACACAAAAGGTGCGGAGTAGGGTTGGTCAGCACAAAAGAAACATTCTCAACAACTTCCCATTACACAGCTTGAGACACTTCACCACCGTGCACAATAGCAACCCAGATTTGTTCTGTATCACGCTTTTCAAAACCATTAACCATGCACTCCCAGATGCCTTCGACAATTTGAAAAAACGTGAAATGTACTGGATCCAGTTACTAAATACCCTCACACCTAGCGGCCTCAACGAGCAGCTAGAAAAACTACGGATAAGTTAATTGGCTCCCCCTAAAAAAATTGGCCCTAGACGACAGTACTTACACTACATAATATAGACATATGACAATGGCAGGGATTAGATTGTGAGCTCCTTTGAGGGACAGTTAGTGACAAGATATATATATACACTGTACAGCGCTGCGTAATATGTCGGCGCTATATAAATACTAAATAATAATAATAATAATAATATGAATGCACTTTAACACTCCGCTTTTTCCTTTTTTATGGTCCTCTCTTTTATTTTTTTATTATATATATTTTTTAGTTTATGTTTATGTACTGTATGTATAGTTTATGTTTATGTATATTTGTGGTGTTGTTTATATTCAATGTGTCTTTTATTTTATAATTCTGGTTTTATACCCATTCCTTGACATGTTTTCACTTTTTTTCTGTTTTAGACCCATCCAACTTTTAGACCTTTTTAGACCATTTGAGTTTTAGACTTTTTAAACCAACCAGTCTAAAACTGTATATATGGGTCCATACCGAACAATCCTTCGCAGTATATAAATCATTAATTTGCCATTTTGCGCAATGTTTGAGTTATTTTTATAATTACTATTGAATATACTAATTTTATTGGTCTAATGGTCTTATATTATATGTTTTACACTATTCATCATTTCTATCTCGTTTATTACTCATGTACTATTAATTATTTTTATCACCACATTGATTTTTAATGTTATATCTATTTTTATGTTGATTTTTGCTTTATCCAGATTTTTCCCCGGGACTTTGGGCATGTATCCCACTCCTCCATGCCCCCCTTCAGGTGTTAGACCCCTTGAAACATCTTTTCCATCACTTTTGTGGCCAGCATAATTTTTTCTATTTTTCAAAGTTCGCATCCCCTTTGAAGTCTATTGCGGTTCGCAAACTTTTCCGCGAACCGAACCGAATCCGGGGGACTTTGGCTTATAGGCACGATACACGACCTGATGAAGCGGTTGTGAACCGCGAAACGCGTAGTCATTATTTGAGTGCTCCAATAAAGATTGCTTTTTTACAACCACTATGGAATGACTGCTCATTAAGGTAGGATCGTTCCATATGCTGTTAATATTACTAAGAACCACTCAAACAGATACTGATACTTTCGGTATCAGGAGCACATACCAATACCGACCAGTAATTGATTGATCTGACCTATGGTCTACCTGTTAAATTGCTTGTTCTCGACGGAAGTGTCGTGCTAACAGTACCCAATAGGGCGCCTCCTATCCCCCCGTGTTGCTTATAACCCCCTCCTCCAAGGACTAGGGGTCACCGCCTGGCAGGTGGTAACTTTTCTCAAAGGAGCTGCAACCATCGAGAGTACCTCACAAGGCCTAGTGGGGACGGTACTTCCCCACATGCGTTTTCAGATTGGTTGCCCTATACGCAACCCAGCCTTGTGAGTATATTTGATCATTTCTTACTAACTGAAGTAATCACACGTGAGATACTACACCAGATTGGGCTCCCGGTGTCTCCCCGTCCTTCTTTCTACCCTCTCAGCACAGACGCGAACCGAAAATCGTAGGTTCGCGACATCACTAACCATTATACCACCAACACAACACACTACAATGCTACATGCTGAAGCCAGTCTAGCACATACCATTGTGATATACCCAAGAGAAAAATTAGCTCTCTCTCTCTCTCTCTCTCTCTCTCTCTCTCCCTCCCTCTCTAGGACTTGATGCCATTGAAGTGAATTTTCAGCTTAAAACCATCAACGGATACCGGCAGAATTTCACAGGCAATTTCGGAATTCTACCGGATTGAAAAAGCAATTCCGTTCCAACCAAATGGAATGGAATGACCAGTTTCCACCCAAAATTGCGGGAAATACAATTCCGCGGAAAGCGGAGACTATCCCTACTAGAGAGAGAGAGAGAGAGAGAGAGAGAGATATGAATCTACATGGCTACCTTGGGTTCTCTTTGGACAACTGTTCAACACAAAAGGCAAGGCCATGCCTGGGTGGGCTTGACCCACCAACCTTTCAGTCAACAGCCAAACACGCTAACCAATTGTTCCACAGAGACTGTGTACCAAAAGTCTGTGCACGCAGTTGCTGTTGAATGATTTTATGGGGATGTATGTGTGTCTTTTGGAGGGAGGAAGTAAGTCTGCTCCAAGAAGTTCCAGCATGGAGTGTTGGTGGTATAATGGTGTGGATAGCAGCCTACAGAGCGGTAGGCCTGGGTTCGATTCCTGGCCAATATGAGTTGGCTTTTGACATACTACAAATCCTTAAGCAAGCTCATTTTTCTCTTGGATATATCATAATGGTACATGCTAGGCTGGTTTCAGCATGTAGCATTGTAGTGTGTTGGTAGAATAATGGTTAGGATAGCAGCCTACCGAGTACTTGACCTGGGTTCGATTCCTAGCCAATGTATGTAAGCTGGCTTTTGAAATCCTACATTTAACTAAGCAAGCTCATTTTTCTTTTGGATATATCACAATGGTACATGCTAGGCTGGCTTCAGCATGTAGAATTGTAGCGTGTTGTGTTAGTGGTATAATGGTTAGGTAGCAGCCTACAGAGCGGTAGGCCTGGGTTTTATTCCTGGCCAATATGAGTTGGCTTTTGACATTCTACAAATCCTTAAGCAAGCTCATTTTTCTCTTGGATATATCATAATGGTTCAAGCTAGGCTGGCTTCAGCGTGTAGTGTTGGTGGTGGTATAGTGGTGAAGAGAGCTACCTACCAAGCACTCAGACCTGGGTTCAATTCCTGGCCAAGGTATGTAAGCTGGCTTTTCAAATCCTACAATTCCCTGGAAGACGAGACCCTCCTCCCTCCGGAAGCAGGGAGTAATATAAGGAATAACAATCAGCTAGGAACAAGCCTACAAGAGCCTAACTAAGCTCTCCCTAGCAGAGTCTGTCAGCAGCTGTCCCTAATTACTGTAGGCAGATGACTGAGTAAAACGACAGGAGAACCTTGACTTTTATAAGGGGGGTGGGGCTCCAGAAGTGAGTGTAGTCTGATTGGCGACAATGTGCCTGCTGACTGTGATGTAGAGGGTCAAAGTTGTGCTCAATGGAGCATTATGGGGGTGAATCGAACTTCCAGTCAGGTGCCAATCTTCTGTGGATCTGAATGGGCCACCATGTTGGACCTCTGCGAAGTCCTCAAAATTTTGAGCAATCCACATTGCTTGTGAGCGGTGATAACTCTTTAGTCAGCATTACAATACCACTGCTGTGTTTACTGAAGAAATCAATGTTGCAGATCAAGGAAGACACAATCAGTATGGAAGAGGAGGAATTGAGAGAGGACAACGATCAGCGTGATGATACCCACATCAGGCAATCTGCCTCAGGAACCGCTGGTCCCTTGTATGATGAAGAAGAAGACGAGGAACAGCTGGTCTTGGAGCAGGACTTGGATGCCTCCACTGCCGAGGGACATGGCTGTGCACATTTGACTTCCACAATTCAGCGGGAATGGACAGGAGAAGAAGATGAGGAAGAAGGTGGGCGTGATGCTGGTGATGGTGCATCACAACAATCAAGCACAGAACATGATGAGCAACCTGTTGGGACTCTGGCACACATGGCTCAGTTCATGCTAGGCTGCATTGAATGCGACCCGCGCATTGTCCGAATACTTGCCGACGTGGATTACTGGGTTTATACCCTTCTGGATCCACGGTACAAAGAAATTTTCCAACACTGATTGAATAAAGTGTCAGACAGGTCAAAATGGAAGAATACCAGAAGGCCCTTGTGGAGAAATTAGTGAGGAGATTTGCATCCTCCTCTAGCCACGCCGACAGACTGACTTCCGCAAACCCAGGACTAGGAGGGAAGCAAAGAACACAAGCTGCAGCTAGTGCCCACAAGGGAATGGTGTTGGCAGTATCCAAGGTGTGGCAAAGTTTTCTGACACCCAGCCAGCAGCCCACAGAACAGCGATCACGCAATTCCACCTCCAACACCGATCGCCTGCAGAGGATGGTCAAGGACTACATGTCAGATGGCGTAGCCGTGTTCAACAATCCATCAGTCCCCTTTAACTATTGGGTCTCTAAGCTAGACACCTGGCACGAACTGGCAATGTACACAATAGACGTGCTAGCCAAGCAGCACCATGAACATCTGTGCTGGGTTAGCGTGCCATTTTCAGGAATATCTCATTTATATTACATTTATCACTGCATGGCGACAAAATGCACTGCTTTACGCATGCATTTTGTCCTCATGCCAGGCCTGGGTTGTGTCTCAAAGCGTGGCCTTGCTCTCCTGTACCTCCTCTTCCACCCTGTGTGCTGGGTTAGCGTTGCCGGTCCCATTTTCAGGAATATCTCATTTGTATTACATTTATCACTGCATGGCGACAAAATGCATTGCTTTATGCTTTATGCATGCATTTTGTCCTCAGGCAAGGCCTGGGTTGTGTCTCAAAGCATGGCCTTCTCCTCCTGTACCTCCTCTTCCATCATGTGTGCTGGGTTAGCGTTGCCGGTCCCATTGGTACTACGACAGCTTTTCAGGATCTCATTTGCCCCCCCCCCCCCTCCCCTCCCTACTATTTCCAAGCCATTTTGCAGAAGTTTCCCTCATATTTTTTGCAGGAATATTCGGGTCCCTATTGACTGTCATTATGTTCGCGATTCGGCACGAATATGCGGAATATATGGACCATGTTCGGCAGAACCGAACCCGAATATCTGGATGTTCGATCAACACTAATTATCATGTCCTTGCTGGAATTGGTGCTGGAGAGGAACTTTTCCCTTTTTCAAGATACTTTCTACCTACAGTTGAGGGGCTCCTTGATTGGGTGAAATGTGGCTCCAGTTTATGCCAACTGATTTGTGAAGAGGTTTGAGGAGGACTGGGTGTACCAAAACAGGCTTTTTCAGAAGTTTGCTTGTGTATGGTGTTGATACCTTAATTATATTTTCATGATCTGACAGGGCCCAGGTCCTCCTGTGAGGAGTTACAGGGTGCCTCGACTGCTTTAAAATTCACATTCAATGTGGAAACATGTAAGATTGCATTCCTTGATGTAAATGTGCATAGAAGCGGTTTTGTAAACTTAAAGATCAGAATATACTTTTAGATTTCAATAGTTTTCATTCTAGAACCCTGCGAGAGTCACTCTTCCAAATCACAGTTTATGCGAGTTTGCCACATTGTTAGTGATGAACAACAGAGCGAAAGTCATATGTTGGCGTGGCATTGACATTTGTCGAAAGACATTATCCCAAGAAATTGGTTGAACGGACCAAGAGACAGGTCAAAGACAAACACATTGGGTCTGCTAGGGTAAACCCTCATAGACAACTGGCACCAACACACAATGAAACTTTCCCTGCCTGCATTATTCATGCTGCCAGTTGGTCCTGAAGGGCAGAAGTGTTAACCACCCCATGAGAGGTTTACCCATTAGATTTGCACATTATGCAACTTATGACTAGAGATAGCCCGAACCTCCTATTTTCGGTTCGCGAACCGGGTTTGCGAACTTCCGCTAAAGATTGGTTTGCGCGCACTTTCGCGAACCACAATAGACTTCAATGGGGAGGCGAACTTTGAAAAATAGAAACACTTATGTTGGCCAGAAAAGTGATGGAAAAGATGTTTCAAGGGGTCTAACATCTGAGTTTTTGCATGGATGAGTGGGATAGATGTCAAAAGTCCCAGGGAAAAATCTGGATTTGACGCTGTGGAAAGAATTTATAGTTAATCTTATGTATATCCTTCATATCCTCACTTGGCTATAAGAACCACATTCATGTAATCAGACCAGTGTGCTAGAGTGACACTTTAAATAATATGATCATTATTATTACCTTAAGAGTTATCACAATATTATTGAATGAATACATGTTCCCGAGCTATTTACTGTGCACAGTTTTATTATGTCCTTGCAGTGGAATTCCAGTTTTTCAGAGGACAAAGGAGCAATCTAAGAGGGCAGTTTGAACCAGTTCTCCAAGGGCAAGCCTGACTTTGAGAAACGAAACTAGAGCTGATTTCTTTCTGTCTTCCATGAAAATGAAAGTTAACTTTGGAGGAAGTCTTCTGAAGGACAAGTAACCCCGCCCATAAAGGAAGACTGAGTCACCTTGATATGAAACTGATTGGACTCATACCAAAACAGACTGCCCAGAGGGAGGAATATTTTAGCATGTTAACTAGGATATAAAGATCAACAGATGAATGAGACCCCCACCTTTTCTAACTGGCCAGGCTGCAGCTAGCCTGTTTCCTTTTAATAAATGCTGGTATATGAAAAGGTCCTCAGCTGAGTAAATAAAGATTTCATTTTCATTGGCACGAATTGGAGAAGCCTCATGTTGTAAGTTATTTCCTTTAACATCTGGTCCTATTTCGAACCGGAAACCTATCGTCCCAAGGAATTGAGGCTTAGGAGCGCGTTTGCGACTGGGAGTAATCTGATAGAAGTCCAGTAAAGTCCCCCGGGGCAAAACGTTCCCTTCAAAAAGGTGGCCAAACCCAACTAGGTCTCATGTCCTTGTGACATACGGTTTATTTCGAACCGTGAGACTTCTTCAGCCAAGGTCGGTGAAATCGCCTGCTTAGGATTCTAAAACAAAGTTCTTGGGTGTCCTGAAAGCTTCTTAATTGTAAGTACTACCTTTTATTTCTGTAACTTCTCACACACAGGGCTGCGCTTAGAGTATAAGGTATTGATGTGTTGTCATATTGTTTTGTATGAAATACTCTGTGATGTTTCCTAAGCTACCGTGTGTCTCAGCGGAATTGTAAGTTTTTGTGACAGAATACAGCCGCGTAACAGGCAGTAACATCGGAGTGGATCTAGATCACAGGTTGTTTCTGTACTTCAGTCAGTGTCAGCCCCACACAGAGGTTCATCACATTGAGTTGTGTCCGGTCTCAGCTGCAGCCCCCGAGGTGCCTTAGCAGGAACGTTTCCATCTTAGTGCAGGCACGCTGCCTCGGCGGGAATTGTAAGGTCTTTGCACTGTAAATGCAGGAATTGTTACATCTTTGTGCATAGAAGGCAGTATATTTTCCGGGAGGGGACCTCAGGACATTGTAAATCCAAAAATAAGTGAGTGAACGGGATTGAAACAGCAGGAATTGTTACATCATAGTGCTGTATATAGATCAATGGGGCAGGGTACAGGCAAAATTAAAGCTACTGATGATGAATATGTCATGCGCAGAAGGAACAAAAGCTGGGTAAAACATTGTAGCCTGTGGAGAAGTAAATATGGTTTTTCAGGACACCTGCACCCTGAGGGGTGTAAAAAACTTGTTTCTCAAATTAAATGTGATGCTCAGGGTAATGTGATTTTAGAAAAGCAATATGGTTTACCAGAGGCTCAAAGATGGCTACTAGAGGCATATACGAGGAGGGGCCAAGTCTTAACATATTGGTTAGGAACGGAGAACAAAGACTTGGAGGAGGTACCATGTACTGCATGTCAGGTTTCTCAGAACCCTCCCCAAGCCTAGGATCAAACCAAGCCCCTCCCACGAAAAGTGGATGGGGCCTCCCAGACACATGAGGTGAAATATGATGTAAACGGATTAGACATAGATGAGCTACTGGATAAAGTGATGGAGGTTTTCAGTAAATATAGAGGTATAGTTCCCCCTGCTGCCGAAGCAACAGATTCCCCATATGAACGGTTTAAGATTGCTATACGTGAAGTTTTGACTGAAGGGATATGCAAGTGTGTCACACAGGATGTGGTGGATCATAGAATTTGCGAACTGAGTGATTTTCTAGAATGCACCCAATACCCTGTATGTGTGATTAAGAGGAAGGGGAAGAAAGGGAAGAAAGCTGCTGCATATGTTTATGATTGCGATGATGATGAAAGTGGCTGTTATATGAATGATAATGGGCATACACTTCGCCCACAAGGGCGCAGATATAGGTATTATAAAGGTTGCAAACAACGCGGAGAATGCTTTTTATGTGGGAAAAAGGATCATCTAGTCCAACAGTGTCCTGACAGACATCAAGGTTACTAAGTGACAAAGTGTGGTTAAGGGTACTAATCAGTGCCCTAGTAGAAGGTAAATGTCTAAGTGAATTTATTGATGGACACGAGAATGTGAAAATAGAGTGTTAAGGTGTAGATATGTAAAGCTGGAAATTCAGGAGCTCTGAGATCTCACCACCAGAGCCCCTTGTATGTTGTTTGTGTGATTCCAGAAGTAAAGAAATGTCTAAAAAAAAAAAGGGTTTTATAATCTGTTTGTCTGATGTTTTGCCTGAAGATTGGAGATTTAAAAGCGATTCTTACTGCCTGCCATTGTCTGTCTGTGAATGTTGGTTACTTGGAATGTGTTTGTAATGTTAAAATCTGTAAAATTCGATTGGAGTTTCTGCCTGGGATCTGTGTGAAAGTATGGTTTACGCCCACATTTCTGAGGTGGGGGCAAGAAGCCTCATGGACTACTGATCCCAGCTAGATGGTGGATTTTGTGTATGTTTGTGCAGGCAGAAAAGAGTGATTTGAAAGAATGCATGTAGCAAAATAAGAGGTTTGTTTGAAGGAAATATATATTTTGTGAAACCCAGAAAGCGGGATATTAAAAAAAAACAAAAAAAACCCCCGCAAATATTACTTTTAGTTATAAGAGCAAATATGATGATTTTCTTTTTCTGGGAACGCTTGATTGCTGTATATGGGTCATTGTCATCGACTGATTGACTGTTTGATTGTCACATGATTACATTTTCATAATTTATGGGTATGTTAGAAGAAGTTAAGTAAAATGACTTTGATGGAAACATTTTGACCACAATGTTTTGTCGTTCGGTCTCGAGAAAGCCCTCATTGTGGGGCGAAACGGCCGTCGACGTCACCTCCGCACCTCTACTACCTGCAATGGCTTGCTAAGTATCAATTTTTGTGTTTTAGCCGTGTGATACCATTGAATGCCTTTTTATTAAGAAGTTCATTAAAAGTTCAAGTTTTATATCCGATGGGTGCTCCTGGATTGCTTTGATTCTCTTGCTGCTATTTGAGTGGACTTTCTAACTTGACTCTGGATGTTGCACCATCTCTGTTGTATATATGGTCCACGGCTTTCTTACTGAGTGCACTCGCCACACCAAATCCTTCTTGTAATTTTTACAATGTTTTGTCTAATGACGAATTGCGCAGAGGGATGCATGACTGTAGTTCTCTGCCAAGAGCCCGCCACCAGCCCCACCAGCCCCACCCCACTGGCCACACCCTACCCCCACCAGTCCCGCCCCACCAGATCCATCCCCCCCCCTACCTATGCTGCACAGCCAGTTTGCTTGGGCACCTACGTATCATTGTCCAAAGCTGCACCACCCTGGCCCCCTGCACCTTTGTTTTCTTTGTTGTCTACTGACCAGAGGCTGTTTTTCCCCGTCCGCATCTTCACGGTGACTTTTCCGCAGAGGAATTAACAGATCTTTGCGGATCTGTTCTATGTGCACAGGAGGGAATAAACCGACAACTAAGCTGGTCTTACAGTAGTGAGCTGAAGAACATCGTAGAATAGATAAGATAGATAAGCTTCTTTCTATGTCTTTGCTCAAGCTGTGTGTTTTATCGTTTTCCCTACGCCAGCCTGTTATATGGGATTCCGTCCCCCACTGTTCTTACTGACAGTCTGCATGCTTTCCCATCATGCATATGTTTGCGGCTTAATGGCGTAAGCAGGGTTAGGTGTCAGCATCTGGGGAGCCCACCCGTCCCACTGAGTTGTTTCTGTATTGCATGGATGCTTTCCGGGCTCCCATACCACTGGCCATTCACATGTGTGCAACATCCCTGTCCCCTTATCTCCCGTGGCAACGATTTGGCAGTCCTGACGTCTACAACTACAGCTCCCTCTGCTGACTTGCAGTCTAAAACTTACAGGTCGCCCTGTATACTGCTGACCTACTAACCTTCCTTTGACTGGCTATGTTCAATTGAATTGTGGTTATGGCACATGAGTTCTTACATGTGTCAACAGGAGGGATGGTGGCTAAATTAGAATAACACTGCATGGGAACATTTGAGCCATTGTAAGAGGGCGCACATGGGCCTTCCGAGTCCAGATTAATTAAAGATCCAGAGCCACAGCTTACTACGAACACTCACATGAAGCTTTGGTGTTTTTTGGAAATAAAAGAAATGTTGTTTGAATCTTGGTCAAGAAGAGTGCTTAACGGTCATTTCCCTTTAAAATAGTAGCCATATCCAATCTGTTCTTGATAGTTAGCACCATGGGGAAAAGAGGGGCGGAAATTTGAGATCCTGAGGCGACGGGAACATTTGCTTGAGCCTCAGTGCGACCACGATCTCAAAGGCTGTGGGAAGATATTAGAAGATTCTTCCTAAGGCACAGGTGTAGTTCTTTATCTTAAACTGTGGTGAAAAGGAGATAAAAAAGGGGGAACAGATACCTGAAAGGCTACATAGGGGAAGTTGGGTTAGAACCATAGCATTTTAAAGGGAGAAGAAGAAGAAGAGCCCTGGAATGACAATGACTGAACGACCTCCATTGAACAGCAACGACAGGATAGACAAAGAGACTACTGACCCATCCCCACTGAACAGTATTAACAAGATGGACGTGAATAGTAACAAGGTTCTAGTGACCGGTAGAATCTTTGGACTACTTTGGCATTTTTCACTGCAATGAATGTGTCTGACTGTATTGTATGTGCAGCGGCTAGACCGCAGATTGCTCTGGTACCAGTAGTGGCGAGTGGGTCTGAATTAGAATGTATGATACAGAGTATGATAAGTGTGAATCAACCACAGAACTGTACCACAGAGAGAGCCCGTATGAAGGTACCAGGCACGCCACAGCGTGCATTTGCTACAGCCAGCAATCTTACGTGCTATAATAGAGCTGCCCCCAGTAACCATCCAATGACTAAGTATTGTGGAGAAATAGTGGAGGTAACAAATGATAAAGGGTTGAACCTAGGAACAAAATGGCAGTTAGAAGATACTTGGTGGATTTGTGAACCTAACAAAGCAGAATCATCATTGCCACCAACATGGAAAGGGTTGTGTGCCCCTGTCTGGATGATAGAACATGTAACTATATTGGCCTATGAGTCTTTTAAAAGTTTGGTGGATAAAAAGGTACACCAGAGAAAAAGAGAGGCACCAAAAGGGAGTTTGGACCCATATGTGTATATTGATGTGATAGGGGTCCCCAGAGGGGTGCCAGATGAGTTCAAGGCTAGGAATCAAATTGCTGCAGGGTTTGAGTCAATTTTCCCATGGCCAACAGTTAACAAAAATGTGGATTGGATTAATTACATTTACTACAATCAGCAAAGATTTGTTAATTATACTAGAGATGCTATCGAAGGTTTGGCAGAGCAACTGAAAGCAACATCATTAACAGCATTGCAGAATAGAATTGCATTAGACACGCTGTTGGCAGAAAAAGGGGGTGTATGTGAATTTTTTGGGGAACAATGTTGTACCTACATTCCAGATAATACGTCCCCTGATGGAAAAGTGACAGTGGCTCTTCAGCAGTTAAAAGACCTATCTGAAGAGCTGAAACAAAACTCAGGTGTTTCAAATCCAATAACAGACTGGTTACAGAACTGGTTTGGAAGCTGGACCTCATTTTTTCAGAGTTTTGGTATCGCATTTTTAACTGTTCTTATGGTTCTGTTCCTGCTAGCCTGCTGTATTTTCCCAATGCTGAGAACATTTTTTGCAAGATTGATAGATAAGCACATGAGTACTACTATGCATGCAGCCTTAGCACAGCATGACGAAGAATCATACGGTGATCTGGGAGTAGATTATGATGGCATGCTGGAAGGGGATGGCCAGGCCAACGTGTGAGGCAATTATTCCAGCTCACGGCCAGAGCCTGATTTTCTTTTTGGTCATTTCACTTCTATGCCCTGATTTGCTGTAGTGCATACCCATTTGCAGTAAAGGGGAATAGAAGGCTTTGTTTGCTTGAGTCTCCAATCCCTGTAGTGGAGACACATTTGCAGATAACCGAGGCTTAAGCAAGCATAAGCACAGAAATGTGAATGTAAATATTTTCATATATATAATCAAGCCACAACCCACAGTATTAATTATAAACAGGAGGGAAATGTGGAAAGAATTTATAATTAATCTTATGTATATCCTTCATATCCTCACGTGGCTATAAGAACCACATTCATGTAATCAGACCAGTGTGCTAGAGTGACACTTTAAATAATATGATCATTATTATTACCTTAAGAGTTATCACAATATTATTGAATGAATACATGTTCCCAAGCTATTTACTGTGCACAGTTTTATTATGTCCTTGCAGTGGAATTCCAGTTTTTCAGAGGACAAAGGAGCAATCTAAGGAGATGAAGGAGACCCCCACCTTTTCTAACTGGTCAGGCTGCAGCTAGCCTGTTTCCTTTTAATAAATGCTGGTAAATGAAAATGTCCTCAGCTGAGTAAATAAAGATTTCATTTTCATTGGCACGAATTGGAGAAGCTTCATGTTGTATGTTATTTCCTTTAACAACGCAAAGCAGCGTTTTAAGAGCAGAAATCACATTGCATGCTAAATTGCAGGCCTAAAGTGCCTTAAAACATCTTGCATGTGCATACATCAATCAGGGAGTGTAATTAAAGTACTGCTTCACACTGACACACCAAACTCACTGTGTAATGCACCGCAAACAGCTGTTTGTGTAGTGATGGCTGTGCTGGACTGGTGCGCACCATGGCGAGAGTGCAGGCCGTGGCCGTTTTCAAGCCCATATAGTCGCCGGGCTGTGGTAGCTTAATGATAGAACAACAGTAACTGTCCAGCAGATCAAATCTGGTCTGTCCACAATGAAGCAACGACCTTATCTTCGGTGTGCCCCCTCCCCCCCCCCCGAGACACGCATATTGCCGTCGGTCATTGCTTCATTGTGATATGCACGCCCCTTCACTGCAGCAAGGTAATGATCACGAAGGGGAATTGGCACATGTACATGCCTTTTGTTTTGTTGTTTGCAGCTGCAGTGCAGCCAGAAAAATTAGGCAGGCATGTACATGCAAACAGAAACATTATTATAGCGGCCTTAAAAATTCTGGACTCTGCCTGGTGTCCTGGACCCTGTAGGTGGTGGTGGAGAAGGCAGTCAAGCGGCCTGCAGGCAGAGGTGCTGTGTGGGGAGCGACTTAGTCTTCGGACAGGCAGTCACACGGCGTGCAGGCAGAGATGTTGTGTGTGGGGACTGACTTAGTCTTCGGGCAGGCAGTAGCCCTCTGGGATCCATGCCTCATTCATTTTGATAAAGGTGAAGTACTGAACACTTCTGTGACTTAGGCAACTTCTCTTCCCAGTGACAATGCCCCCAGCTGCGCTTTCTGACAGGACGCTTGAGGCAGGGCAGAAGTTGGATGGCAAATTGTGACAGCTCTGGCCACAGGCCAAGCCTGCGCACCCAGTAGTCCAAGGGTTCATCGCTGCTCACAGTGTCTACATCCACACTTAAGGCCAGGCAGTCATCTACCTACCAATCCAGGCGTTGGTGGAGGGTGGATCCGGAAGGGCTAAGGTGAGGCGTTGGACTAAAGAATGTCCGCATGTCTGACATCACCATGAGATCACTGGAGCGTCCTGACCTTGCCTGCATGGGAGAAGGATTACTGGCAGTGGTACCTTTATTGTGTTGAGTTGAGTTTTTTTATACGGGGGTCCCTCAACAGGCTGGACAGCATGAAAACGCCATCTGCACAAAGTTGGGTGCAGACGTACTATCCTCTTGCTCTTCCTCAGTGACGTCAGGTAAGTCCTCCTCCTTCTCCCAGCCACGAACAATACCACAGGAACGTTGAGCAGCACAAGCCCCCTGCGAAGCCTGCTGCGGTGGTTGTTCTTCTGCCGCCGCCTCCTCCTCCTCTTCCAAAGAAACACCTTCCTAATCATTCAAGTCTGACTCCTCCTCCCCACACTACTCTTCCTCCTACTCCCTCTGTGCTGCCGCAGGTGTTGAGGAAACATCTGGTTTTGATGAGAATTGATCCCACAACACTTCCTTCTTTAACTGTTCCTGTTCACGCTCCTCCACAGCTTGATCCACCACTCTACGCACGGCACGGCAGGATCAAGTCGCTGATGGTGCCTTCACTGCCACTCACCAGGTTGGTCACCTCCTCAAACGTCCGCATGTGCCTGCATGCATTTCGCATGAGTGTTCAGTTGTTGGACCAGAACATCCCCATCTCCCCAGACTGTGTCCTTCTACTGTAGTCATAGAGGTACTGGGTGACAGCTTTCTACTGTTCTAGCAGGTAAGAGAACATAAGCAGGGTGTAATTCCAATGAGTCGGGCTATCGCAAATCAGGCGTCTCACTGGCAATTTGTTTCTTCGCTGAATATCGGCAAACTGTGCCATGGCCGTGTAAGACCACCTGAAATGCCCACACACCTTCCTGGCCTGCTTCAGGACGTCCTGTAAGCCTGGGTACATTGACACAAATCTTTGAATGACTAGATTCAGCACATTTGCCATACAGGGTACAAGTGTCAGCTTTCCCAAATTCAAAGCGGAAATGAGATTGCTGCCGTTGTCACACACCACGTTGCCAATGTCCAGCTGGTGCGGGGTCTGCCACTGATCCACCTGCTTGTTAAGAGCAGCCAGGAGAGCTGGTCCAGTGTGACTCTCCGCTTTAAGGCAAGACATGTCTAAGATGGCGTGACACGGTCATACCTGGCATGCAGCATAGGCCCTGGGGAGCTGGGGCTGTGTAGCTGGAGAGGAGATCGCAGCACCAGTAGAGTTGAACTGCCACTCAGCCAAGGAGGAGGAGGATGACAACAGCGAGGAGGATGTAGCAGGAGGAGAGAAGGTGGCAGGAGGCCTTCCTGCAAGCTGTGGAGGTGTCACAAGTTGGTCCGCTGCACAGTCATGTACTCCCTGCTTGTCAGCGGTCACCAGTTTGACCCAATGGGCTGTGTAAGTAATGTACCTGCCCTGACCGTGCTTGGCAGACCAGGCATCCGTGGTCAGGAGGACCCTTGACCCAATGCTGTGTGCCAGATATGACACCACTTGCCTCTCAACTTCACGGTACAGTTTGGGTATCGCCTTTTTAGAGAAATAATTGCGGCCTGGTATCTTCCACTGCGGTGTCCCAATGGCCACAAATTTACGGAAGGCCTCAGAGTCCACCAGCTGGTATGGTAACAGCTGGCGAGCTAACAGTTCCGCCAAGCCAGCTGTCAGACGCCGGGCAAGGGGATCACTGGCAGATGTTGGCTTCTTCCGCTCAAAGATTTCCCTCACGGACACCTGACTGCTGCTGTGGGCAGAGGAGCAGGAACCGCTCAAGGTCAGAGGCGGAGTGGAGGAAGATGGCTGTGAAGGTGCTAGGGAGAAAGCGGCTGAAGATGCTGCACCTGAAGGAGGAAGAGGAGAAGGAGGGTGAGTTTTCTTTTGTGTGCTACTTTTCCTCTGGTGCTCTTCCCATTGCTGTTTGTGCCTTTTCTGCATGTGCCTTTGTAAGGCAGTTGTCCCTACGTGGGTGTTGGCCTTTCCACTGCTCAATTTTTGGAGGCAGAGAGAACAGATGGTATTGCTCTGATCTGAGGCAGACACATTAAAAAATTTCCAAACCGCTGAGCCCCCCTGGGCAGGGTTTTTCGAATGTACCAAAATTCGATTCGGGTACATTCGAATTCGGGTCCGGGGCAAATTCGGATTCAAATTCAATTGTGATCACCGAATTCGATCCGAATTCGGTTCATGTTCGGTAACAAAATTCAGGTAAAAATTAGTGTTCGCGAATTCGGATGCGTTTTTTTTTAAAGGGAAATCACATTTAAATAGGTGTAATAAAAAAATGGGAGGGGAAAACTTTTTTCTGCTTTTCTTGTTTATTCTTCACCGCCTTCACCGTCTTCTTTTTATTCTCTCCATCTTTTTCTTCACCGTCTTCTTTTTCTGTTTTACCATCTTCTTTCTCGTCATCAATCATTACTATCATCTTCATCATCTTCTTCTTCACTGGCATCTGGTTCTTCAAGTTCTTCTTCAATTGATTTTTCATCTTCTTCTTCTCCTGGTTCTTCTGCGTCTTCTTATTCTCCTTCTTCATCATCATCTGGTTCTTCTTCTTCTTCATCATCATCTGGTTCTTCTTCTTCATCATCTGGTTCTTCTTCTTTAATCATCTGGTTCTTCTTCTCCTGGGTTTTTTTCCACCTGGTTCTTCTTCTTCATCATCTGTTTCTCCTTCTTCATCATCTGGTTCTTCTTCTTCACCTGGTTCTTCTTCTTCACCTGGTTCTTCTTCTTCATCTGGTTCTTCTTCTTCATCTGGTTCTTCTTCTTCACCCGGTTCTTCTTCTTCTTCACCTGGTTCTTCTTCTTCTTCACCTGGTTCTTCTTCTTCACCTGGTTCTTCTTCTTCACCTGGTTCTTCTTCTTCTTCTTCTTCTTCTTCACATGGTTATTCTTCTTCTTCACCGTCCACCACCATCTTTTTTTTTTTGTTTCGTGTTCATATTCTTCCTCTTGAACCCAACGTAATGTTTTTTCCCTTACAGAAGTGTATTGTTGTAAAATTTTATCTTCAACACCAGCATAGCTAAATTTGTGGCATAATAGCTAGTGGCGCATGGCAGCAGCGCATAATTCTGTGGACCTTGGCGGTGGGAAAACAGACAGCAGGAGGAAAAATACAGCAGCAGCAGAAGCAGAAGGAGGAGTGACGTGTGGCAGCAGGCAATGTAACGGGGCCATGGTACTTAGCGTTGGTAGTACCACGGCTGTAAATAAAGACAGCAAGATCAGGAGGTTCCGGACAGAAGTCGTGAAGCCCACATTGGGCTCGATTCACAAAGCGGTGATAACCCAGTTAAAGACTTTAGGCGTGATAACCATTTTTATCATGCCTAAACTCAGTTTAGGCATGATAAGTTTAGGCATGATAAGTTTAGGCATGCTAAGTTTAGATAAGTTTAGATCGCACGCAAAGCCCCGCACGCAAAGCAGCGCCATTAAACTCTATGCAAAGTGCACCAGACTTTGCTAGCGCAAAACTTTTGATCAGCTGTGCACTGCGGTGCTAGCCCAGTTGGTACTTAAACTTATAACACCTAAAAACTTATCACACCTAAACTTATGCCTAAACAGAGTTTAGGCGTGATAAAGGGCTTTTCACCATGGTGCTAACTGTTAGCACCGCTTTGTGAATCAGGCCCATTGTGTCCAATGCACAACTGGGACAGCACAGTTTTCAACCCAGACACCTCAGAATGTTTTTTTTACAACTCTATATAGCTATTGTAGTGGCGTACTAGCTAGTGGCGCATGGCAGCGGCGCATAACTCTGTGGACCCTGGCGGTGGGAACACAGACAGGCAGGAGGATAAATTCAGCAGCAGGAGGAGGAGGAGTGACAAATGGCAGCAGGCAATGTATTCTGTGGACCCTGGCGGTGGGGACACAGACAGCAGGAGGATAAATACTGCAGCAGAGGCAGGGGGAGTGACGTGTGGCAGCAGGCAATGTAACGGGGCCATGGTACTTAGCATTGGTAGTACCATGGCTGTAAATAAAGACAGCATGATCAGGAGGTTCTGGACAGCAGTCGTGAAGCCCACATTGTGTCCAATGCACAACTGGGTCAGCACAGTTTTCAACCCAGACACCTTAGAATTTTCTTTTTACAACACTATATAGCTATTGTAGTGGCGTAACAGATAGTGACGCATGGCAGCGGCGCATAACTCTGTGGACCCTGACGGTGGGAACACAGACAGGCATGAGGATAAATACAGCAGCAGAGGCAGGAGGAGTGACGTGTGGCAGCAGGCAATGTAATCTGTGGACCCTGGTGGTGGGAACACAGACAGCAGGAGGATGAAAATCAATTCAGCTCTGCGTAATAAGTTGGCGCTTTATAAATACTATAAATAAATACATACATACATACATTCATAAATAAATTCATAAATAAATAAATTTATAAATAAATAAAGAAGCAGGAGGAGGAGTGATGTGTGGCAGCAGCAGGCATGTCACGAGGGCCATGGTACCTAGCGTTAATACCATAGCAACTAAAGAAAAACCAGGACAAATTATCAGGACCCAGGGACTGAAGGTTGATGTCAAAGAATAACTCCCAGGCACCTCATGTCCTCCTGTCGCCGACAACAGGTGCCTGGAACGTGCCTTCAATCCAGGCCTGGTTTATCTTAAGGAATGTGAGCCTGTCCACACCCTCTGTGGACAGACAAGAGCGCTTCTCGGTGACCAAGCCACCGGCCGCACTGAAGCACCTCTCGGACAGCATGCTAGAAGGGGGGCAAGACAGAACTTCCAGGGCGTACTGCGCCAGCTCACTCCAGATGTGCAAGCGCTCCACCCAGTACTCCATGGGGTCCACGCTGCCGGTGTCAAGCCCACTGAAGGACCCCATGTAGTCGGCCACCATCCGGGTCATGCGCTGGCTGTGACTTTGAGAGGAGGTGGCTGCTGCATGCACATCCTCTCTCGGCTGCTCTACTGTCATGTAGAGCGCCTGTGTCAATGACAGCAGGTCTCCTGGGAGCCTGACGCTGCTGCTGGCCGCATGCACCGGCTGCTCTGCTGGCTGGACAGGGACAAAGGGGGTGGAAGGCTGGGGGAAGGCTTCCTCCAGTCGCCGAACAAGGAGCTACTGCAACTCCCTTGTTCGCTGCTCACGGTCTCTAGCAGGCAGAAACTGAGCCCACCTCCCCCTCAGCCGTGGATCCAGGATCATGCTGATGCAGGCATCCTCCCTCGCTTGCATCTGCTTGACCCTGGGGTCTGTGCGCAGGCTGCGCAGCATGTGCGCTGCCATGGGGAACAGGGTGGTCCGTGCAACAGAGACATCAGGGTCAGTTTCCTCCTCCTCCTCCTCCGCCCCCTGAGCCTCTTCCTCCTCTCTCCACCCTCGCACCACTGCTGCTACACTCCGCTGTTCCCCCTCAGCAGCAATGTTCAGCACCTCCAACTCCTCCTCATCCTCCTCCAGGGACTCAAATACCTTCGCAGCAGTGGACTGCACAGGCTGCCGCTGTTCTAGCTGGTTCAGGGCCTCCTCTCCCAAATCCACCAAATCGCCAAGTGCCCTGTCCAGCAGACAAACAAAGGGCACCCACTGGCAGAGTGATGCCCGTTCCTGGCTCACCAGGTTGGTTCCCTGCAGAAAGGGAGCCAACACCAAGCAGACCTGCTGCATCTGCCCCCACTGTGCGTTGGTGAGGAGGTGGAGTTTGGTGGTGCCGGTGAGAGTGCCATCCACAATGTAGCAGTTGTCAGCCCTCCTCTACTCAACCAGCCGCTCCAACATCGCCAGGGTGGAGTTCCAGCGAATTGGCACATCGATGACAAGGTGGTGTCGTGGCAGGCCCTCGCGCTGCTGGATGCCTGCCAGGTTTGCTGCGGCAGCAGCTGAGCGGCAGAAAGTGTGCACAATTTTCTGCGCCGATTACAACAGCTCCTCCATCCCCTGGTAGGTGCGCAGGAACTTCTGCACCACCAGGTTGAGGACGTGGGCCAAGCAGGGGACGTGGGTCAAGTCTCCCCTGCTGATGGCAGCCAGCAGGTTGGCGGCATTGTCGGACACCACCAATCTGACTCTCAGGCCTCTGGGGTCAGCCACATCTTCTCCTGCTCCCTCAGGTAGCGGAGCACGTTGGCTACCTTCAAGCTGTTCTTCCCCAGGCTTTTCATCTCCAGCAGCGCTTAGCAGTGGCGGGTCTTAACGCTGCTGTTGATGCGGTGTCGCTTGGCAGCGGGAGCTGCTGCTTCTCCCCTGACCCCGCGCGGTGGCACCACATACTGGGCGACTGGTGCCGCTTCTGCCGCTGATGCGCCCGAGTGTGGACCTGCTGCTTCCTTGCTCGGGCTTTCCACCAGGCTGACCCAGTGGGCCGACACCGCAACTGTTGCAAATTTCCTCCCATGGAGGAAAGACTTCTTCGACAGTGGGAGGGAAAAGTACTTAACAAGTTGCATGCAAGCTGTTATAGGAAACTAACATCCTCCAAGTGGTAGACAGGTCATGTGTATGCTCAGTGTGTATTTTATCCCATAAGTGGGGCTTGCACTCTTTTGCAGGTAAACACTCATCTGTTTTTAAGTAGCGCTGTTCATTTCTTTGCTATGTTTTAATTTATTTCTGGTCAGCTGCTCCCACTGAACAGTTTTGCCTTTGGTGTATATGCAGAGCCTCTGTTTGGATTCAAGGTGCGTTTGTAGTTTCTGGGGGGGCTCAGCGCATCTCTGAGCAGAGGCCATTCAGAGGCGGCCTGGTGATGCGCTGATCCCACTTTTTTTGCGCAGTAGTAGTAGTAAACTAGTAGTAGTACGCAGGTAACTAATAAATCCCTAGTTAGTGTACTACACAATAACTAAGTGGTGTGCCAGACAGTGGGTGGGAATTAAAGTCGGTCACACACGGTCAGATGCAATCAATAGGGTCGGGCAATGACAGTGACACACAGGTCACAACAGATGCTGGCCTGTGATGTAACGGTTATTTGTTACACAGTACAGAAGCTAATTAAATCACAGACTAACAGTAGAAAAAATTAACTGAACAGGTAGTAGACTAGTAGTAGACTAGTAGTAGACTAGTAGTAGTACGCAGGTAACTAATAAATCCCTAGTTACTATACTACACAATAACTAAGTGGTGTGTCAGACATTGGGTGGGAATTAAAGTCGGTCACACACGGTCAGACGCAATCAATAGGGTCGGACAAATGACATCAACTCGCTGGTCACAACGGATGCTGGCCTGTGATGTAACGGTTATCTGTTACACAGTACAGAAGCTAATTAAATCACAGACTAACAGTAGAAAAAATTAACTGAATGGGAAGTATTAGTAGTAGATTAGTAGTAGACTAGTAGTAGTATAGTACACAAGAGAAGCTGGTTTGCCTGGCACTCAGCAGGCGGGAGGGGGTTTCAGGGTCCTCTGCACCTTTAAATAACGACTCCGTCCTGGTCCACTTTGCTGTTTGTTGTACGTGAGGAGGCGTGCTTCCGGGCCAGTTTGAACACAACAAATTCCACAGAGCATACAAGACAGTCTGTGCACAGCTTCCTAAAATCACATTTATTTCGCCGTAGTATTTCGCCAGCAGATAAGAAACATTTCACATTTCAAACGACATACGTGCAGTAGATCAGTCTGACCTGAGTGAAGGACGGGTGCGGGAGGGTGACCAGGGGAAGAGAGGACGGCGCAACAGCCGTTTCGCGCTGGTGTGGCGCTTGTTCACGTGCGTTGGTCCCAGGGCAATGGCGGCGTGCACTGACTTCCGAGATGTTGTCTGGACGCCCCACCCACCATGCTCGCCACTGGCCCGCGATGTTGGGGAGTGAATGTGTTCGGGCTGAGGGGGAGGAGGCTGGCTACGTGACGTAGTGAGAGTGATAGGAAGTGTATCCACCTATTGGGTAAGTTCGTGAGGAAGGGGGGGGAGGATCGCCTAGCCCGGCGAATATCATAATAACGTGCCTTTGTGCATTCAACAAGTGCCACAATAACGTGCTCATGTACATACATTTTTAGGCTACCATGCCACAAAACATTACAATTCCATTTCTTCGTGAAAATCCTAAAGTGCATATAATATACCCAAACACGGAGAGACTACATCACCCCAGGTATATCTTATTGTCATAGCTGTTCTCAGTCTCCATCTGCTGCTGTTAAAAGAGCATCTTTATTTAAACATAATGGTTAAAACCGCCTCATATCCCTACTTAAAAACACTAAGAGGTGGGAGGGAAAGAGGAGAAGGGAAACAAAACCTGGGGATTAATCCCTAAGTTGAAGCCTACTATTCTCGTCCACTCTCCTATTCTTGTTCTGGGCCGACTACCATTAGTCCGGCCCTTACTTGGGTGTCCTCCAGGGCATCATTTTGAAAAAACACACACAAAGGGGGACGGGAGACAAAAATTGCTATCACACAGCCCACCAATGAGAGCATAGGGGAATAGCATTACACCACAGAGAAAGAGAGAGTTGCATGGAACTAACACCACCATCTGCGTCCATTAGGGTTAGACCAGGAGTAAAATGGGGGCGCGCTGAAGCTGACAGCGCGCAAATGGGATGGTCTTACTCTGAAGGTGGAGAAAAACAACCACCGGGTTAGCAAAATCTCCCCCGTGTGGTGTCCACTCTTCCACCAAAACAGAGGGTGAACATAGCCACCAAGATTCTGGTGGCATCCCTTGTCACATCGACCTCCATCTTTATTACGCACCTGTCCCCCAGCCCACCCCCTTATGCACCACTGCTCCAGGCATGCCCATGAGCTGTGGTGCAAAGTCTCCCAAACCCAGGACATCCACTGATGGAAGGAAAACAAAAGAAAACATTACAAGGGTGCATAAAATAGAGGGGTCCCCCATTATGCAGGAGAGAGGAGCCCCTCAAAGGAAGGGAGATGAGGAAGAAGAGAAGGAGAGGAAAAGGACAAACAGGGGAGGGGAAGGAAGGGGGAAGCGGGGGCCCCGCTCATTGGGGCGGGAGAAAGGGGGAAGCACCCCCACGTCCATCAACAAGTCCGTGGAAGGGGGAAGGCCCAAAGACTAAGGATCAAGGAAACAGGATAGTTCCAACCTCTCATTGAGGCCTAGAGGCCCCATTGCTTCCGTGCGTAGGATTACGCAAGATTCTCGTCGGGTTAACTCCTGATCTCTATTGCCCCCCCTTCTGGGGTTCGTGACGTGTAAGAGTCCCGCAAATTTCAAACATTTGGACCTGCCCCCATGGGCTTCTCTAACATGTTCAATTAGATGAGGGCACCCCTTCCCCGACTTGATGGACTTGAAGTGCTCCCCCACCCTCTCTTTCAGGGGCCGGGTTGTTTTGCCCACATAGTAGAAGTGGCAAGGACAAAAAATGACATAAGAGACAAACCTCATCTGGCAAGTTATAAAAGCCCTCACCTCCCACTGTACCCCTCCCATCCAAAGGTTCGTGCCTTCCAACATCTGTGGACAATGTTTGCACCTGCCACATTTGTGGTTCCCCCTAGGACGTCTCGCGGTCAACTAATTAGATGACATGGCGGAGCGATATTCACTCCGCACAAGAATGTCGCCCAGCGTCGGGGCTCTTCTATAAACCACTCTTGGGGGATCAGGAAAGATCCGTTGTAATGCGGGGTCCCTGGTTATGAGTGACCAATTCTTTTTTATGACCTGGGATAACTTTCTAGTCATAGGTGTATAGTCAAATGTGCACGTGAGGGAGCCACCTTTCTTGGGTTTAGAATGCCTGGTCAGAAGGGTAGATAAGTCTTTCCCCCCGGCCTTTTCCTTTGCTAGCTCACGAGGAAAGCATCGTCATAATCCCTTGCCCGTAAGCGGGCAGTGAGCTCCCTCGCCTGCAACTCAAATGTATCGGGGTTGGTATTGTTACGCCTGAGGCGTAGGTACTGGCCATATGGCAGGGATGATTTAACATGTTCAGGATGGTAGCTACTTCTATGCAATAGTAAATTAACCGCCGTAGATTTTCTAAAGCCTTCGCAGATCAGTTTAGCCCCATCTGGTTTAATCATCAAATCCAGGAAGCATACGCCCCTGTCATTGATTTCTGACGTAAACCGCATGTTAATCTTGTTAACATTGAGGTGCTCCATGAACCCCCCAAAATCTTCAAGACTCCCCTGCCACACGACCAGCACGTCGTCCACATATTGCGACCACACTTTGATATTTCCTCGAAAAGGGTTGGAGGAACTTAACACATGGTCCTCCTCCCAGGCCCCCAAAAAGAGCCCGGCATAGGTGCATGCCACAAAGGTTCCCATGGCTGTCCTGGAGGTCTGGTGGTACCATCTTCCATCAAACAAAAACGTGTTGTGCGTCAGGACAAACCTGAGGCACTCACAGAGATAGTCCTTATATCCCGTGTCCTTATTGGTCCTGTCAAGGAACCGACGGACCGCCCTTATGCCCTCTTCGTGGGGTATCCGGCTGTAGAGACTTTCTACATCAATTGTGGCAAGCTGGTATCCAGGTCGCCACTCCACGCTTTCGGCAATGTTTATTGCGTCCAACGTGTCTGCCAGGTAGGTTGAAACCCCCGCGAGGAGAGGGCGCAACAGATGGTCCAAAAAACGGGAGAGCCGCTCCGTGAGAGACCCACATCCAGAGACTATGGGCCTCCCCGGAGGGCTCCCCATCAATTTGTGCAATTTGGGAAGATGGTACCACACAGGGTACCGGGGGGACATGGGCAACAAATCAGTGGCTAATCTCTGTGGCATGTACCCCAGTTCAACCCCCCGTCTCAACAAAGTACGGAGGGTTGACTGGTATTTGGTGGTCGGATTGCGGTCTAGGCGTTCATAAAAATTCCTATTTTCCAACTGCCTGTATGCCTCCCGTGTGTAGGCCTCACCCGACATGATGACCACGTTTCCCTCCTTGTCCGCCTGTTTCACCACCAGGTCACGGTGTTGCTTGAGCCATTTTATGGCCCTTCTCTCTGAGCTACTCAAATTGTCTGGCACCTTGTTGTAACAAAGGGCCTTCATTTCGTCCGCGACCTGGTGGAAAAATTGATCTATTGGCGAACCAGGGGGGATCGGCACAGCCCGGGTGGACCTGCATGCCTGGAAGGCCCCAGGATTACCCATGCTGAGGCATAGGTGGGAAGGACCCACCCTCCTCCCACAGCTCCTCCAGTATCCGGAGTGCCTCCATCTCAGCCAGATCCCAGTCCACCGTTGGGCTGAATCCCAAAGTGGACCCTGGGTCTGCCGTTGGCATGGGGTCTCCTTCACCCCGTCCTTGGAGCTCTGTGTCACCATCCCGGTATAACTGGTTAAGCATCATTTTTCTGGTGGTTTTGTAGAGATCCACAAAAAAGTCCACAAAGTCAAAGTCCCTAGTGGGTGAAAAGCCTAAACCCTTTTTGAGGAGGGTCAAGCATGCCTCGGGATAGGTTCCCCGGTAAGATTGACCACCTGCAGTTCCCCCACCTGACCCTCCCCCCTCCCCTCCACTACTCCCTGGTCCTCCTCTTCTTCGTGCTGTTGTTCCCGTGAACATTCCTGACCGCCACTGGAGAGTCCCAAGTCACTGTCCTTTCTAGGCTTGTTCCGCCCTCTACCTCCTCGGCGGACTCGTTTCCTAAAGAGGTCGAGGCACATGGTTTGGGGGTTTGTTGCTTGGGCTTGGAGTCCGGGTTGCCCCTTGGTCCCTTCTTTCTAAGCTTTCTAGGCTTGGGGCGTTTCTCACTCTTCTCGTCCTCTGTCTCCGACCGGGAATCTGTTGTCCAATACCCTCTCCCTTTCTTGACGGGACCCCCCTTGTTAGGAGTGCCTCCTTGACCCCAGTAGAAAATTCTTCCCCTTTTGAAATCGTCCTGATCCCGGTGGAATTTCTTTAATTTCCTAGCCTTTAGCTCGTTCTGTATAGGTAGAATTTTCTTCTCTATCTTTTTGATGATCTCCTCAAATTTCTCCTCTGTTGTGGCCTCCTGCAACTGCTCCCTGGTCTCCTGCAGCTCTCCTGATACCTTGTTGTGTTCCACAATAGACCGTTCTCTTACAATCTCCTGTAGGGTTCTACAATAATTCAGATGGGCTGTCTCCCATCTCTCCACGAACTGCTTGTCCTCTCGGTACTCTGAAGGTTCCCTGTAGGACCTAAAGCCCCGTGCGATATAGCCTGCCTCTTTGTATTTGTTGAAAGTGGTGACGGTCCAAAAAAGCTTTGTCTCCTGATCACAAAGACCTCCCAACCTCAATTCCAACACCCTGTTCACTACCTCCCGATTAACTGGTGCAGGGCTGGCGCTGTGATCGAATATTGTACTTGCTCCAGCGCGGCCTTCTGATACACCTTGGCTTATAAGTGGATATTCCAGGGAGGAGTCACTGTCACTCCCTGAATCACGTAACTCCACGTCCGATGTGCCCCCCGCAACATTCATGGGTGCAGCTGGTGCTCAAGACTTGTAGATTGAAATGCAGTACACAAGAGAAGCTGGTTTGCCTGGCACTCAGCGGGGGGTTCAGGGTCCTCTGCACCTTTAAATAACTTCTCCGTCCTGGTCCACTTTGCTGTTTGGTGTACGTGAGGAGGCGTGCTTCCGGGCCAGTTTAAACACAACAGATTACACAGAGCATACAAGACAGTCTGTGCACAGCTTCCTAAAATCACATTTATTTCGCCATAGTATTTCGCCAGCAGACAAGAAACATTTCACATTTCAAACGACATACGTGCAGTAGATCGGTCTGACCTGAGTGAAGGACGGGTGCGGGAAGGTGACCAGGGGAAGAGAGGACGGCGCAACAGCCGTTTTGCGCCGGTGTGGCGCTTGTTCACGTGTGTTGGTCCCAGGGCAATGGCGGCGTGCACGGACTTCCGAGATGTTGTCTGGACGCCCCGCCCACCACGCTCGCCATTGGCCCGCGATGTTGGGGAGTGAATGTGTTCGGATTGAGGGGGAGGAGGCTGGCTACGTGACGTAGTGGGAGTGATAGGAAGTGTATTATTATTATTATTAAGTATTTATATAGCGCCGACATATTACGCAGCGCTGTACAGTGTATATATATATATATCTTGTCACTAACTGTCCCTCAAAGGAGCTCACAATCTAATCCCTACTATTGCCATATGTGTATATTATGTAGTGTAAGTACTGTAGTGTAGGGCCAATTTTTAGGGGGAGCCAATTAACTTATCCGTATGTTTTTGGAATGTGGGAGGAAACCGGAGTGCCCGGAGGAAACCCACGCAGACACAGAGAGAACATACAAACTCTTTGCAGATAGTGCCCTGGCTGGGATTCGAACCAGGGACCCAGCGCTGCAAGGCGAGAGAGCTAACCACTACGCCACCGTGCTGCCCAAGTGTATCCACCTATTGGGTAAGTTCGTGAGGAAGGGGGGGGGATCACCTAGCCCGGTGAATATCATAATAACGTGCCTTTGTGCATTCAACAAGTGCCACAATAACGTGCTCATGTACATACATTTTTAGGCCCCTTTCTCCCGCCCCAATGAGCGGGGCCCCCGCTTCCCCCTTCCTTCCCCCTCCCCTGTATGTCCTTTTCCTCTCTTTCTCTTCTTCAGTAGTAGTACCGTACTACTGCTGAACCGCCCGCTGCCCGGCCTCCCTCAACGCGTCACTCTCCGGACTCCTCCTCCTCAGTCACTCACTTCACAGTGCCGCCCACTGCCAGCCACCCACTACCACCGGACCGGTACGTCCTGAAACTTTTGTATGGGGAAGCGGGCAGAGGGGGGAGCGCTAGCGGAGGGGGTGGGGGGAATTTCCGACCCCCCCCGCGATCGGGGCATGCTCCCCCCTTATGCCTGCGACCCCATAGGGCCCCCAAAAGCGGGATGTTCGGGGTTCGGCCCGAACATGCCGAACATTGCGGCCATGTTCGGCGAACTTTCCCGAACCCGAACATCCAGGTGTTCGCCCAACACTAATGGAGACTGAGAACAGTTATGACAATAAGATATACCTGGGGTGATGTAGTCTCTCCGTGTTTGGGTATGTTATATGCACTTTAGGATTTTCACGAAGAAATGGAATTGTAATGTTTTGTGGCATGGTAGCCTAAAAATGTATGTACATGAGCACGTTATTGTGGCACTTGTTGAATGCACAAAGGCACGTTATTATGATATTCGCCGAGCTAGGCGATCCTCCCCCCCTTCCTCACGAACTTACCCAATAGGTGGATACACTTCCTATCACTCCCACTACGTCACGTAGCCAGCCTCCTCCCCCTCAACCCGAACACATTCACTCCCCAACATCGCGGGCCAATGGCGAGCGTGGTGGGCGGGGCGTCCAGACAACATCTCGGAAGTCAGTGCACGCCGCCATTGCCCTGGGACCAACGCACGTGAACAAGCGCCACACCGGCGCGAAACGGCTGTTGCGCCGTCCTCTCTTCCCCTGGTCACCCTCCCGCACCCGTCCTTCACTTAGGTCAGACCGATCTACTGCACGTATGTCGTTTGAAATGTGAAATGTTTCTTGTCTGCTGGCGAAATACTATGGCGAAATAAATGTGATTTTAGGAAGCTGTGCACGGCTAGTAGTAGTACGCAGGTAACTAATAAATCCCTCGCGTACTTCAAATAACTAAGTTGTGCGGCGCAGACAGTTGGTGACAATTAAAGTCGGTCACACACGGTCAGCAGACGCACGCAATCAATCAATTTGGTCGGGCAGGTGACAGTCACAGGTCACTCACAACAGATGCTGGTGGCCTGTGATGTGACTATTATTTATTACACACAGTACAGAAGCTAATAAAATCACACACTAAGGCTTCTTGCACACAGGGACGTTACAGGCGCACGTTAGTGCAGCCTGTAACGCTGCCCCAACGCACAGCAATGTAACACAAGTGGGCTGTTCACACTGCCCACGTTGCGTTACATTGTAACGCAGCAAAGTGCTGCATGCTGTGCGTTCTAGGCGGCTAAGCCACGTTAGACTATTTGCACATGCTCAGTCATGTTGGGGAGGAGGGGAGAGCGTCCGGGCACATGGCTAATTAATATTCACTGCACTCAGTGACGTGCAGTGTTTACTTCCTGGAGCGGCCGCTCTATGCGTAGATTGGCTGGGCGGGACCACGTGATGCCGCATGCGTCCAAGAGTACGCATCACGGCATCACGGACGCCAGAGTGAGCTGCACAACGCGGCTCACTCCGACGTCCACACCAGAGAGCACCAGGCGTTGCGTTAGGGGCACGTTATGTGCCCTATAACGTCCCCTAAACGCAACGTCCTAGTGTGTCACTAGCCTAACAGTGGAAAAAAATTAACTGAACGGGTACTAGTAGTCATACGCAAGTAACTAATAAATCCCTAGCGTACTTCAAATAACTAAGTTGTGCGGCGCAGACAGTTGGTGACAATTAAAGTCGGTCACACATGGTCAGACGCAATCAATCAATAGGGTCGGGCTGATGACTGTCACAGATCACAACAGATGTTTGTTGTACAGTGTACACAGTCAGTAACTAACTAACACAGTACTGAAGCTAATAAACTAACCGACTACAGCAGTACTAAATAATTAACTAAACTAGTACTAAGTAAGTACACAACTAACTAGAATCCCTAACCTACCTAAGCTAGTAGTAGGCTGAGGCTGCCCTAGGCTAGCAGGCCTAGCCTGCACACAGACTAACACTAGCCTAGCACAGTATACACTAGCTGACTACAAACAATAAAATTACTATCTATCTATATAAGAGTACAATAGATGTGTTTAGGAGGTGTTTAGGAAGCAAAATGCTAGGTTTAGCACAAGAATGCACTTGCTCAGACGAAGCAAAGCACTGGAGATACTCTCAGTACCAGCACAGTCACACAAGTAAGTGGCTCCGCAACATGGCCGCCGCCTTATATAGAGGAGGTGGGGGCCAGGCTCCCCTCCTCTGATTGGTTTCTAGCATTGCCAGGGCCTCGGCTGGAGGACTTATGATTGGCCCACGTCAGCCGCAACGTCACTCCCGAATCCCGAAGCCGAACCCACTGCGTCATCCGGCCGAGTTCGAGTGCGCATATTTGGGAAACTTTGCATTCGGGTTCGGCATATTCGGGTTCGGCTTCGGCAACGCTGAAATCTACCTGAATTTTTCGGGTAGATTCGCATTCGGGAGTCCTGGAGAGCAACCCTGCTCCTGGGGTGATGGCACTATGGTGGCATCAGCAGCTGACATTGAAGGGCATGTTGGATGGCTGTCCATAGGTGGCGATACATGGCGCCGGACACTGCCACCAGCTGTTTCTGACAACGAGATCCCCCTGCTTCCTTCAGCAACTTGTCTCCTCCTGCTCCTCTCTGACTCCCCCTCTGAACTGTCCCCTTGGTCATCTTGTCTCTTGGCATGCCAGATGCTATCTCGTCTCTTGGCATGCCATGCCAGGTGGCAACCCACCTGGCATGCATATCATCGTCATCATCATAATCATCCTGCCCAGCTTCGCTTGCCTCAGACACCTCCAAAACTGCACCAACAGCAGGTACTTCATCATCCTCCCCCCTCCCTCGTTACGTCCATAGTGTTGCCTAAGTCAGACATATGAGGTGGTGTAACGTGGTTAGCGCCTTCATCTGGTTGTAACAATAATGGCTGTGCATCAGTGATTTCCAAACCATTAACTAGTGTTGGGCGAACAGTGTTCGCCACTGTTCGGGTTCTGCAGAACATCACCCTGTTCGGGTGATGTTCGAGTTCGGCCGAACACCTGACGGTGCTCGGCCAAACCGTTCGGCCACATGGCCGAACTAAGAGCGCATGACCGAACGTTCCCCGAACGTTCGGCTAGCGCTGTGATTGGCCGAACGGGTCACGTGGTTCGGACCCGAACGCGCTCTGATTGGCCGAACGGTCACGTGGTTCGGGTAAATAAATACCCGAACCACGTCATATCTCCGCCATTTGTCTGTGGGTTTAGCTTTGGGTAGGCAGGCAGGGTAGTTCGCGCTCCAGCCACGCTAGCCAGGGTCCCCCCTGTCATTGTGTCACTGCTGGGAACAGTAGTACACCGCTTGCTCAGCCACACTATATAGCATTCTGTTTACTGCCACTCTGTGTACCTCGCTCAGCCACACTATATAGCATTCTGTTTACTGCCACTCTGTGTCTGCTGGGAATAGTAGTACACCGCTTGCTCAGCCACACTATATAGCATTCTGTTTACTGCCACTCTGTGTACCTCGCTCAGCCACACTATATAGCATTCTGTTTACTGCCACTCTGTGTCTGCTGGGAATAGTGGTACACCGCTCGCTCAGCCACACTATATAGCATTCTGTTCACTGTTCTGTGTCTGTTTGGAATAGTGGTACACCGCTCGCTCAGCCACACTATATAGCATTCTGTTTACTGTTCTGTGTCTGCTGGGAATAGTGGTACACCGCTCGCTCAGCCACACTATATAGCATTCTGTTTACTGTTCTGTGTCTGCTGGGAATAGTGGTACACCGCTCGCTCAGCCACACTATATAGCATTCTGTTTACTGTTCTGTGTCTGCTGGGAACAGTAGTACACCGCTCGCTCAGCCAGAGTATATAGCATTGTGTTTACTGCCACTCTGTGTACACCGCTCAGCCAGACTATATACCATTGTTTACTGACACTCTGTGTACACCGCTCAGCCAGACTATATACCATTGTTTACTGACACTCTGTGTACACCGCTCAGCCAGACTATATACCATTGTTTACTGCCACTCTGATTCTGCTGGGAACAGTAGTACACCGCTCGCTCAGCCAGACTATATAGCATTGTGTTTACTGCCACTCTGTGTACACCGCTCAGCCAGACTATATACCATTGTTTACTGACACTCTGTGTACACCGCTCAGCCAGACTATATACCATTGTTTACTGAAACTCTGTGTACACCGCTCAGCCAGACTATATACCATTGTTTACTGCCACTCTGATTCTGCTGGGAACAGTAGTACACCGCTCGCTCAGCCAGACTATATAGCATTGTGTTTACTGACACTATATAGCAGACTATATAGCATTGTGTGTACACCGCTCAGCCAGACTATATACCATTGTTTACTGACACTCTGTGTACACCGCTCAGCCAGACTATATACCATTGTTTACTGCCACTCTGATTCTGCTGGGAACAGTAGTACACCGCTCGCTCAGCCAGACTATATACCATTGTTTACTGACACTCTGTGTACACCGCTCAGCCAGACTATATACCATTGTTTACTGCCACTCTGATTCTGCTGGGAACAGTAGTACACCGCTCGCTCAGCCAGACTATATACCATTGTTTACTGCCACTCTGATTCTGCTGGGAACAGTAGTACACCGCTCGCTCAGCCAGACTATATACCATTGTTTACTGACACTCTGTGTACACCGCTCAGCCAGACTATATACCATTGTTTACTGCCACTCTGATTCTGCTGGGAACAGTAGTACACCGCTCGCTCAGCCAGACTATATAGCATTGTGTTTACTGCCACTCTGTGTACACCGCTCAGCCACACTATATAGCATTGCGTACTCTGCCAGTCAGTGTGTATATTGCTGGGATCAGTAATACTCCACTCACCGTCAACCACTATATGAGCTCAACATGAGTTCCCCAGAGACCTCCGCTGTGAGCAGCACTCCCAACAACAGCAACAGCCAACGCCCCACGCAAGCTATAACATCCACCCCAGCAGCCAGTGGTCAGCAGCAGCCCTCCCCGGAGGAGAACGTTGTGTCCATCAGTCCGTCGCCAGAGCGATTAATGAGGGCTGCCATTGAGGAGATGATGGGGCCTGATGTGGAGGAGGAGGTCTGGCTCAGGCCAGCATCCCAAGTTAATGTTGAGGACGATGAGGGGTCTGTGTCTGGGGATGTTGGGGTGGCAGAGGTGGTGGGTGGGTCAGACTCAGGAGAAGAGTTGTATGATGAGGATGATGATCGGGACCATCTGTATGTGCCTCAGAGTCCGACCCCGGAAAACATGTTGTATCGTGTGTTTAGGTACTAAAATCTGCGTTCCCTCCCAGTAGTGTTGGGCGAACAGTGTTTGCCACTGTTTGGGTTCTGCAGAACATCACCCTGTTCGGGGTGACTATATAGCAGACTATATAGCATTGTGTTTAATGCCACTCTGTGTACACGGCTCAGCCACACTATATAGCATTGTGTTTACTTCCACTCTGTGTCTGCTGGGAACAGTAGTACACCGCTCACCCGCCACTGTATAGCATTGTGCTCTGTGTCACTGCTGACAATAGTGGTACACCGCTCACCCACCACTGTATAGCATTTCTGTACTGCCACTGTACTGCTGCCAGTCAGCGTGTACTTTAAGGATAAGTGAAATGAGGAAGAAATCCGGTGAAAGAGGGAGGGGCAAGGGAAGAGGTGTTTCCCCTGACGGTTCACGTACAGGCCACAGGGGAGCACCCAAGAAAACCCACTCAATACTGCCCATGTTGTCCAGGACAACAACCCTCACAGATCCAAAAGAACAGGACCAGATAATTACTTGGATGACCTCTCAAGCGTCCAGCAGTGGGTTAAGCAGCACCAGCACATCACGCACGAGGTCCGAGTCCTCAGCCAGTTAAAGTCTGGGCTTTCTTTGAAGACTGCACTGAGGATGTTACCATGGCGATTTGCAAGGTGTGCAAGACCCGCCTGAGCAGGGGGAAAAGTATTAACAACCTCTCCACCACCAGCATGAGCCGCCACATTCTATCCAAACATCCCACTCTGTGGGCAAACGCGGCAGGACAGGGTACCACCAGCAACACTGCCTCCCTTGGGTTCACCAGACTCACCACCAGACCCGCCTCAGCAGCAGCAGTAGCCCAGCCATTGCGTGGTTCACAACATTCACAAACATCAGACGATGCTGACACTGTCACTTTCCGGACTAGTGCTCTTGAGGTCTCCCAGTGTTCATCAAACACAACAACCAACAGCCCTTCGGTGTGCAGCGCTACGGTTGAGTTGTCTGTCTCTGAGATGTTTGAGCACAAGAGGAAATTGCCAGCAAATGACCCCCGGGCCGTGGCAGTAACAGCCAGCCAGCATAGCCAAGCTTCTGGCCTGCGAAATGCTGCCATATCGAGTGGTGGAGACAAACAGCTTCAAGGGCATGATGTCAGTGGCCATCCCACGTTACGTGGTTCCCAGCCGCTACCACTTTGCGCGCTCTGCAGTGCCTGAGTTGCATGAGCACGTGGTCAGCTAAATAACCCGAAGCTTGAAGAATGCCGTTGCCTGCAAGGTTCACCTCACCACTGACACCTGGACGAGTGCGTTCGGCCAGGGTCGATACATCTCCCTTACCGCGCACTGGGTGAACCTTGTGGAGCCTGGCAGCGATTCCTCACCTGCTACGGCGCGGGTGTTGCCCACGCCGCAAACAGCTGGATAACAACAGCAGCACCTACCTCTCTGACTCCTTCTCCTCCAACGCATCTCAAAGCTGTACCTCATCCGGAAATGCTAACCCAGCACCAGCAGCAGTAGGATCGTGGAAGCAGTGCAGCACAGCTGTTGGCATGCGTCAGCAAGCGTTGCTGAAGCTGATCTGCCTTGGGGATAAGCAGCACACAGGGGAGGAAATTTGGAGGGGAATAAAGGAACAGACGGATTTGTGGCTGGCACCGCTGGACCTGAAACCGGGCATGAAGCTAGACACCTGGCACGAACTGGCAATGTACGCAATAGAGGTGCTGGCTTGCCCGGCAGCCAGCGTTATGTCGGAACGCTGTTTCAGTGCTGCCGGAGGCATCATCACAGATCGGCGTATCCGCCTCTCCACAGAAAATGCAGACCGTCTGACTCAAATTAAAATGAATCAATCCTGGATTGGAAACGACTACGCAACACTCCTGGACCCCAACCAAGTAACATGACCGATGAACATCTGGGATGGTTTAGCGTTTCCGGTCCCTGTTTATTGAACCTCTCATCTGTATTACATTTATGACTGCATGGCGGCAAAAAGCATTGCTGCTATATCCGCACGCTTTTTGTCCTCATGCAAGGCCTGGGTTGTTGTGTCTCACAAAGCGTGGCCTTCTCCTCCTGCGCCTCCTCCTGTTCCATCACGTGTGCTGCTGCTGCTGCTGCTGCTGCTGGGTTACCGTTGCCGGTCCCTGTTTATGGAACCTCTTATCTTTATTACATTTATGACTACATGGCGGTACAAAGCATGCTATCCGCACGCTTTTTGTCCTCATGCAAGGCCTGGGTTGTTGTGTCTCACAAAGCGTGGCCTTCTCCTCCTGCGCCTCCTCCTGTTCCATCACGTGTGCTGCTGCTGCTGCTGCTGCTGCTGGGTTACCGTTGCCGGTCCCTGTTTATGGAACCTCTTATCTTTATTACATTTATGACTACATGGCGGTACAAAGCATGCTATCCGCACGCTTTTTGTCCTCATGCAAGGCCTGGGTTGTTGTGTCTCACAAAGCGTGGCCTTCTCCTCCTGCGCCACCCTCCTCCTGTTCCATCACGTGTGCTGCTGCTGGGTTAGCATTACCGGTCCCTTTTCCTGGAACCTCTTATATGTATTACATTTATGACTGCATGCCGACAAAAAGCATGTTACCTGTGCAAAGAAAACAGACATTTCCCGCATTTAAAAGACAGTTTTCCCTTTGAAACTTTAAAATCGATTTTCTCAAAAACTATAAGCTCTTTTTGCTAAATTTTTTTTCCTCTTGTACCCACTCCCAAGGTGCACATACCCTGTAAATTTGGGGTATGTAGCATGTAAGGAGGCTTTACAAACCACAAAAGTTCGGGTCCCCATTGACTTCCATTATGTTCGGAGTTCGGGTCGAACACCCGAACATCGCGGCCATGTTCGGCCTGTTCGGCCCGAACCCGAACATCTAGATGTTCGCCCAACTCCTGCGAACTGTCAAATGCAGTGGATGTGGTGCTTGTAGTAGCGCTGGTGGTTGCGGAAGATGAGGTGTTCTGTGTTAAATAGTCAACCACGTCCTGACAATCTTGGGAGTTGATGGGACGTGCCTTCTTTTGAGCACTGTACTTTGGTCCATGGCCGCACAAAATCACATCAGCATGACCTCGCACAGACCTGCCGGGTGGCCTTCCTCTGGGTCTGCCTCTACAGCTGCCTCTACCTGTTTTGTCCATTTTGTCCATATCGGGGGGATGAAGTGAAAGGTATGCACTGACTTGACTAATAAAATGTTCAATCACACAGGTGCTGTTAACAGGTATGCACAGAGTGGTACTGCATGCGCTCACGTAGGTAGGTGGGTACACTGAACACAACAGGTAGGTATATGCAGTGATGGGTATTACAAATGTGCACCTGTCACACACACGTACCGTGAACAGGTACAGTGACTGGTGGTATTAAATATTACACTGCGTGCGCTCACGTAGGTAGGTGGGTGCACTGAAGTGAACAACAGGTAGGTATATGCAGTGATGGGTATTACAATGTGCACCTGTCACACACACAGGTAGTCAATGAATGTGCTGGGCCTGGCAGTGGCACACACAGTAGGAATTACCAAGGCTGTCTATGCAACACAACTGTCTGTGGGACACACACACACACACACACACACACACAAAAGATCACAAGAACAAGATTAGCTCTCAAAGGAGCTGTTGAGGGGTGCAGTGATCACTGATCGAGAGGAAGAACGGCCAGCAATCCACGCTGGAACTTATCGATAGGTATGTATAAAGCGGAAATTTGATTTTCAGATGGATCTAAACCCCAGAAAATTGCTACAGTTATCTTTGATCTATGTTCACATGTTCTTTCTTTCACTGCCTCTGTTGTCTCTCCTACATACATTTTTCCACAGGGGCATTTAATGCCATAGACTACATAGGCAGTGTCACAAGTAGAGATAGCGCGAATGGTTCCCGGCAAACTTCGGTGGTTCACGTTCATGATCGAACGCAAACTTTTCCAGAAGTTCGATTCGCCCACATGGTGCATCATTAGGGTCAACTTGTGACACTGCCTATGTAGTCTATGGCATTAAATGCCCCTGTGGAAAAATGTATGTAGGAGAGACAACACGGGCTGTGAAGGAAAGAACAGGTGAACATAGATCAAAGATAATTGTAGCAATTTTCCGGGGTTTAGATCCATCTGAAAATCAAATTTCCGCTTTATACATACCTATTGATAAGTCTCAGCGTGGATTGCTGGCCGTTCTTCCTCTCGATCAGTGCCTCCCTCCCCGGTGACGTCATTTCCGTGTGTGTGTGTAGTGCGCTCCAGCATGGTTAGGTTACGCTGGAGACTTTCTCTTCTGATAGGCCTTGTTGTCGGTAGGCTGATTCACCTGTCACTACTGGTGGATTATCCAGGAGGGCATGCCATAAATTTGGACCCATGCGCAGTGGTTCTTTTTAGATGCTGAAGCGCTGTATTTAAACTGACATAGGTGTCATTGCAATAAGAATCAGCAAGGAGCAAGCTAAGAAGCCTACAAGAGCCTAACTAAGCTTTCAATATAGGTCTCTGCACAGAAGCTCTCCCTTCTCTAATTACTGCAGGTACACAAGTGAGTGAAAAGCCTGACGCTGCCTGCCTTTTATAAGGGGGGGGTGGGGCTCCAGGAGGGAGTGTAGCCTGATTGGCTACAATGTGCCTGCTGACTGTGTGTAGAGGGTCAAAGTTGACACTAATGATGCACTATGTGGGCGAATCGAAATTCGGGAAACGTTTGCGTTCGCTCGCGAACGTGAACCACCGAAGTTCGCCGGGAACCATTCGGGCCATCTCTACTTGTGACACTGCCTCTGTAGTCTATGGCACTAACCACTTGCCGACCACGCACTCATACCGCGCGTCGGCAAAGTGGCAGCTGCAGGACCAGCGACGCTGCAGGCTAATTAATCAGGAAGCAGCCGCTCGCGCGAGCGGCTGCTTCCTGTCAATTCACGGCGGGGGGCTCCATGAATAGCCTGCGGGCCGCCGATCGCGGATCGCAGGCTAAATGTAAACACAAGCGGAAATAATCTGCTTTGTTTACATTTGTACAACGCTGCTAACAGTAGCAGCGTTGTACTGGATCAGCGATCTCCGGCCAATCAGCGGCCGGGGATCGCTGTCACATGACAGGCATGAGCCTGTTAGAGGCTGCACAGGACAGATCCGTTCCTGTGCAGCCTTGGATCTCCGGGGAAGGGAGGGATAAGAGGGAGAGTCGTAATCCTGCGGTGGAGGGGGCTTTGAGGTGCCCCCCCCCGCCAGCCACACGCAGGTAGGAGCGATCAAGCCCCTTCAGCTAGAGATGAGCGTAATGACGTAATTACGATTTCGCGAAATTTCGCGTAATTAGTGTAATTACGATTATGGCCGTAAGTACATAATCGTAATGAAGAAGGATTTCGCGAAATTTCGCGTAAGCGTAATTTTCGCGTAATTTTCGCATTACAGTGGGCATTACGAAATTAATGCGTATGGCCATGCTCCCAAGCGGAAAAGTTGACGCATATATCAATGTTAGGTAGCCGCCGACTTTAAGGGTTAATAGCAAAGTCCCCTTAAATGCTAAGAGCCTCAAATTTGGAGAATATATTAAGGAGATCAGGAGGAATAAGAGGAAAAATTTTTTTTGCAAAAAGACCTTATAGTTTTTGAGAAAATCGATGTTAAAGTTTCAAAGTAAAAATGTATACATTTAAAAACCCGCCGACTTTAACGGTTAATAGCAAAGCCTGCTTAAAGTTTAGGAACACCAAATTCCTAGGGTATATTAAGGGGATCAGTGGGAATAAGAGGAAAACATTTTTTTTCAAAAAGACCTTATAGTTTTTGAGAAAATCGATTTTTAAGTTTCAAGGGCAAAAATGTCTTTTAAATGCGGAAAATGTCAGTTTTTTTTTTGCACAGGTAACAATAGTGTATTATTTTCATAGATTCCCCCAAGTGGGAAGAGTTTTACTTACTTCGTTCTGACTGTGGGAAATATAAAAAAAAAAACGACGTGGGGTCCCCCCTCCCAGACCTCTTTAACCCCTTGTCCCCCATGCAGGCTGGGATAGCCAGAATGCGGAGCACCGGCCGCGTGGGGCTCCGCACCCTGACTATACCAGCCCGCATGGTCCATGGATTGGGGGGTCTCGGAAGGGGAGGGGCAGCCAAGCTTTCCCCTCCCCCTCCTAGCCCTTGTCCAATCCAAGGACAAGGGGCTCTTCTCCACCTCCGATGGGCGGTGGAGGTGGAGGCCGCGATTTCCTGGGGGGGGGGGTTCATGGTGGAATCTGGGAGTCCCCTTTAAAAAGGGGTCCCCCCACCGGCCGCGTGGGGCTCCGCACCCTGACTATACCAGCCCGCATGGTCCATGGATTGGGGGGTCTCGGAAGGGGAGGGGCAGCCAAGATTTCCCCTCCCCCTCCGAGCCCTTGTCCAATCCAAGGACAAGGGGCTCTTCTCCACCTCCGATGGGCGGTGGAGGTGGAGGCCGCGATTTCCTGGGGGGGGGGGGGGTTCATGGTGGAATCTGGGAGTCCCCTTTAAAAAGGGGTCCCCCAGATGCCCACCCCCCCTTACCCATACTTGTACCCCTTACCCATTTCCTTTAAGAGTTAAAAGTAAATAAACACACAAACACTTAGAAAAAGTATTTTAATTGAACAAAAAACATAACCACGAAAAAAGTCCTTTAATATTCTTAATTAACCATTAATACTTACCTGTCCCTTTAAATAAATGATCCCACGCAATATCCTCGGAAATGTTCTATCAGTTACAATGTAACAAAGTTATTACAATGTAACAACTTTGTTACATTGTAACTACGCCGCACCCGACGCCACTCGCCGCTCAGCCGCCGCATACGCGTCTGCGCTGCACAGACCCGACAGAGCTCTGAGCTATATAGCTCAGAGCTCTCTAAGCATCTTTGTATTTGGGCTCCAAGGAGCCCCATTGGTCCTTAGCAGACCAATGGGGTTCCTTCTGATTTGAAGGAACCCCATTGGTCTGCTAAGGACCAATGGGGCTCCTTGGAGCCCAAATACAAAGATGCTTAGAGAGCTCTGAGCTATATAGCTCAGAGCTCTGTCGGGTCCGGACTCCGTGCAGGACGCTAAGTACCCGCCGGCTCCGCTGCCCTCCCCGCCTCTCCCACATGTCACCCACATGTCACCCACATGTGGGTGACATGTGGGTGACAGATGTGGGCGGGGTGGACAGCGGGGGCCAGCAGGGACTTAGCGTCCTGCACGGACGCGTATGCGCCGGCTGAGCGGCGAGTGGCGTCGGGTGTGGCGTAGTTACAATGTAACAAAGTTGTTACATTGTAATAACTTTGTTACATTGTAACTGATAGAACATTTCCGAGGATATTGCGTGGGATCATTTATTTAAAGGGACAGGTAAGTATTAATGGTTAATTAAGAATATTAAAGGACTTTTTTCGTGGTTATGTTTTTTGTTCAATTAAAATACTTTTTCTAAGTGTTTGTGTGTTTATTTACTTTACTTTTTGGGTAAGGGGTACAAGTACCTCTATACTCATTTCTCCTGGGAGAGGGGGTGGGCATCTGGGGGACCCCTTTTTAAAGGGGACTCCCAGATTCCACCATGAACCCCCCCCCCCCCCCCCCCAGGAAATCGCGGCCTCCACCTCCACCGCCCATCAGAGGTGGAGAAGAGCCCCTTGTCCTTGGATTGGACAAGGGCTCGGAGGGGGAGGGGAAAGCTTGGCTGCCCCTCCTCTTCCGAGACCCCCAATCCATGGACCATGCGGGCTGGTATAGTCAGGGTGCGGAGCCCCACGCGGCCGGTGCTCCGCATTCTGGCTATCCCAGCCTGCATGGGGGACAAGGGGTTAAAGAGGTCTGGGAGGGGGGACCCCACGTCGTTTTTTTTTTATATTTCCCACACTCAGAACGAAGTAAGTAAAACTCTTCCCACTTGGGGGAATCTATGAAAATAATACACTATTGTTACCTGTGCAAAAAAAACTGACATTTTCCGCATTTAAAAGACATTTTTGCCCTTGAAACTTAAAAATCGATTTTCTCAAAAACTATAAGGTCTTTTTGAAAAAAAAATTTTTCCTCTTATTCCCACTGATCCCCTTAATATACCCTAGGAATTTGGTGTTCCTAAATTTTAAGCAGGCTTTGCTATTAACCGTTAAAGTCGGCGGGTTTTTAAATGTATACATTTTTACTTTGAAACTTTAACATCGATTTTCTCAAAAACTATAAGGTCTTTTTGCAAAAAAATGTTTTCCTCTTATTCCTCCTGATCTCCTTAATATATTCTCCAAATTTGAGGCTCTTAGCATTTAAGGGGGCTTTGCTATTAACCCTTAAAGTCGGCGGGTTTTTTATATTATACGGAGCATTGCGGTTTAACGCGAAATTACGGTAGCGTTTAATGCGAAATTACAGCATGAACGAAACGCGAAATTACGCATTGAAAATTACGCTTACGGTATTTTCAATTACGATTTTAATGGCAATTACGCTACCGTAATTTCGCATCGTAATCGCAAATTTCGCATGCGTAATTATAATAATGCGAAATTACGAAAATTTCGGCTCAACTCTACCCCCAGCACATCATCCCCCTAGTGGGGAAAAAAGGGGGGCGATCTGGTCGCTCTGCCTGGTGTTTGATCTGTGCTCAGGGTTGTAGAGCCCACCCAGCACAGATCAGCAAATACAGAGCTGGTCCTTAAGGGGGGGGTAAAGGCTGGGTCATCAAGTGGTTAAATGCCCCTGTGGAAAAATGTATGTAGGAGAGACAACACGGGCTGTGAAGGAAAGAACAGGTGAACATAGATCAAAGATAATTGTAGCAATTTTCCGGGGATTAGATCCATCTGAAAATCAAATTTCCGCTTTATACATACCTATTGATAAGTTCCAGCGTGGATTGCTGGCCATTCTTCCTCTCGATCAGTGCCTCCCTCCCCGGTGACGTCATTTCCGGGTGTGTGGAGTGCACTCCAACATGGTTACGCTGTTTGACTGGACACTTTCTCTTCTGATAGGCCTTGTTGTCGGTAGGCTGATTCACCTGTCGCTACCAGTGGATTATCCAGGAGGGTGTGCCATAAATTTGGACCCATGCGCAGTGGTTCTTTTTAGATGCTGAAGCGCTGTATTCAAACTGACATAGGTGTCATTGCTTTCCATACTCCCTTCATAGCTGCATGGTTGATTTTTACTACCGATGGGATTGTAAGTATTATATGCACATCTGCTGCTACCCTTTTTGGTTGGATTTACCTTTTTTTGTATTTGCATATACTATATATTTTAAAGTTACTGTAGCCTCTGGCAGATCAGCAAAAACTCGGTATACAGAGGCGCCAGAGTAGAGTAAAACATTTTAAAAACCACTTAAAAGCAGAGAAGGATGTTAGGGTTGACTTAACTCCCTCTTACAAAAAAAGAAAACCTCCCTCGAGTCTCGATAAAACTTAATTGACAAATAATTTATTCAACTCCACAAATGCGACGCGTTTCGCGGGCGTGACCCCGCTTCCTCAGGCAAAAATGGGAGCACAACTCAGTGTGTCAAGAAATAGGTTTGAGCGCCTCTATCCATAAGTGTGCATGATTTTGTAATTTTCTTCATGTTCTTTACTTAGTAGTATTGGGACTGATATTTACTAGTCCTAGGTGCATACTACAAGTGTACATCTCACTCTGGTTTGTCATTATTGCTACACATGAGTGTTATTATTTTTTATGGCTCTTCTCTAGTAGTACTGGGACTGATATTTACTAGTTCTAGGTGTATACTGCAGGTGTTCATTTTATTCTGTTCGGTTATTATTGCTATGCATGAGTGAGGAGGCCAGGATGCACATGGGTGCTCATTTTCTATGGCTCATACTTGGAGTTCTCTTCTTTCTCTGTTGTTGCCTGTCCTTCTCTTGGCAAAAAAACAGGTTAGTATGTGGGCCCAGTAAATTGACTGAACTCAGTGTTTTACATACCATCCATTCACTATTTCCATGTTTCTGTGGATCTTCTTTCCTTGGTATATGGAACCTTTCTACTTTTTAGCTCATTACTTTAGATTTTAACCTATTGCCGACCGCGTCACGCTGATAGGCGTGTCCGCAGCGTCAGCCCCAGGACCGCCTAACTCCGTAAAGTCCTGGGGCTTGCTTTTGCAGGAGCTCGCTCGTACGCTGCATGCGCATCTCCTGCTTAGTAGGCGGAGCTCTGCTCAGCTCTTCAGTCTCCCAGTGGCGATCGCCGCTTGGAGACTGTTAGATGGCAAAACCGCCGTCTTATTAACCCGTACAGCGCTGCAATCTAAGGCAGTGCTGTACTTGGGACAGCCATGTCCCTCCCTAGGCTGGGAAGTGATCGGCTGTCATAGGCTGAAGCCTATGACAGCCGATCACGCTGATTGGCTGGCGTGGGGAGGGAGGGAGAGGGATTAAAATAAAAAAAAAATACAGAAATGTATTTAAAAATAAATACTAAAAATATTTATAAAAAATAAACAAACAACTGGGGGCAATCAGACCAAATTAGTTAAAAGTTATATTTCTGCAAATGCCAAACTGAACAGGTGGGTTTTCAGTCTGGATTTAAACACTTCCATGGAAGGAGCTGTCCTGATCTGTTGAGGTAAGGAGTTCCAAAACGTAGGGGCAGCATGACAGAAGGCTCTGGGACTAAAAGTTTCCAAGTGGACTCCGGGTATGACTAGATTTTTAGAACCTGTGGATTTGAGAATGCGGGGATTGCTACGCAGCTGCAACATATCTTTCATGTATCCAGGGTCCAGATTATTCAGGGATTTAAATGTCAGTAGGCCGATCTTGAATAGGACCCTCCATTCTATAGGTAGCCAGTGAAGGGAGTGCAGGACTGGCGTTATGTGGCAGTGACAGAGTTGGTTGATTAGCAGTCTGGCAGCAGTATTCTGTATCAGCTGTAGGCAGTACAAGACCTTTTTTGGAAGGCCAGTGTAGAGAGCATTGCAGTATTCCAGTCGGGAGGTAATAAGGCATGAACTAAAGTTGGTAGATCTTCTGGGGGGATGAGGTGCTTGATTTTTGCGATGTTCTTAAAGAGAAACTCCAACCTAGAATTGAGCTTTATCCCAATCAGTAGCTGATACCTCCTTTTATATATATTATATAATGATTTTCACAAACAGACCATCAGGGGGCGCTGTATGACTGATTTTGTGCTGAAACCCCTCCCACAAGAATCTCTGAGTACCGCGGTACTCTGGGCAAACTGCCACAATGTAACAATGTTCACAGACAGGAAATAGCTGTTTACAGCTGTCTCTAACAGCCAAAACGGCTAGGAGCAGCTACATAACCTGCCCACAGTAAAAATGTCACCATGTAATAAATGTCAGAATGTAAATCTGGGAGAGGAAAGATTTTACAATGAGCAAACACTGACTAAATCATTTATACATAATTATGGTAAAAAATGAAGCACTTTTTTTTACTACATTATTTTCACTGGAGTTCCTCTTTAAGGTGAAAATAAGATGATTTCACCACAGCAGAGATGTGAGTTCTGAAGTTTAAATCTCCATCAATTAGAACTCCCAGGCTACGCACATGATCAGAGCTGCGTAGATCCGTGTCTCCTATTCTCAGTGGTGAAGACTGCAAGTTAAGTTGTTTTGTTGTCATGCGCTGCCCTCCGATGAGGACTTCAGTTTTGTCTGCATTCAGTTTCAGCCAGTTGTCATTCATCCATTGCTGTAGTTCACGTAAGCAGGCGTTTATAGTTAGAGTTGGGTCTGTCACACCAGGCTTGAAGGAAAGATATAGTTGGGTGTCGTCCGCATAGCAGTGGTATGTCAGGCCATGTTTTTGGATTCGTTTTCCAAGCGGTAACATGTAAATCATGAAAAGCAGGGGAGAGAGAATTGAGCCCTGGGGCACCCCATACTTAAGTGGTACAGGGGTGGACAGGAAGGGCCCCATAGACACTTTTTGGGTTCTGCCACTCAAGAAGGATTGGAACCACTGAAGAACTATGCCATCAATGCTGCAGTATTCCTGTAGCCTGTCGATCAAGATGTCATGGTCAACTGTATCAAAGGCTGCAGAAAGGTCTATCAGTATGAGGATCGAGCACTCTCCTCTGTCTCTTGTCATGAGCAGGTGGTTGCATATTTGGATGAGGGCAGTTTCAGTGCTGTGGTGTTTCCTGAAGCCAGACTGAAATGGGTCATAACTGTTTTTTTGTAGGATTTTGGCTTCTAGCTGGAGGTATACAGCTTTTTCAATTAGCTTACCTACAAAGGGGAGGTTAGAGACAGGTCTGTAGCTGGTCAATGCATCTGGGTCCAGGGAGGATTTTTTGAGGAGAGGCCTGATGATTGCTTTCTTCAGTAAAGCAGGAAATATCCCTGATTGTAAGTAACAGTTAACAATTTTGAGGAATACCGGTACAAACAGGTCGGGGGCAGTTCAACTGTGTTGGGCCAGGATCCAGGTCACAGGTAGTTAGGCGGAGGTGAAGGAGGATGCTTGATGTGACTTCTTCATCAATTTCTTTGAAGTTCGACCAAGGTGTTACGTTGTCTCTGCTAACGGTCTTCGGCGCTATATTAGGCTCAGATGCTGTAAGTTGGATGGTGGACCAGAAGGGTTTAACACTCGGTCCTCAAGAGGTTAATGTCAATTTTGTTTGTTCTATTTTTTAGAATTATTTATACATATTACGGCCTGATGAAGGGCACAAAATAGCCTGAAACAAACATGTGTTGTTGCCTGTAAACCTATAATCATTTATCAAGTCAAGCCAGACTAAAGTGTTTGTCAGCTTCATGAAAAGTTCTTTGGATATATTATTATTCTTCATGAGGATTGATCTCACGGATTTAAAGTTTTTTTTTTTTTGTTTCAAATGTTTGTACTGCAAGATTGCATCATTGTATTTTGTACAAGTCCTTTTTCTAAATAAATACACAGGAGGGCAGCAACCAAGCAGCAGGACCACTACCTCCGCCTTTGTTCAAGGAGGAACAGGAGGTGCACTGCCAGAGCCCTGTAAAATGACCTCCAGCAGGACACAACTGTGCATATGTTTCCGACTCCATGAGGGTGGTATGAAGGCCCGACATCCACAGGTGGGGATTGTGCTTACAGCACAACACAGTGCAAGACTGGTGCCCTGTGCTCTTCATAGATGAAATCAGGTTCACACTGAGCAACTGTGACAGACATTACGTCTGGAGACGCCATGGAGAAAAAAAACGTAACCACTTGAGGACCGCAGTCTTTTCACCCCTTAATTTCCTTGCCGGTTATCCTGAGCTCAGCTCGGGGTAACCTGCGCAAGAGGATTTCTCAGGCCCCGCTGGGACGATATGCGCAATTTTTTTTATTGCACGCAGCTAGCACTTTGCTAGCTGCGTGCATGTTTTGATCGCCGCCGCTCGCCGTCGATTTGCCGCTACCCACCGGGCCGCGCCACCCCCCCCCTCCAGACCCCTTGCGCAGCCTGGCCAATCAGTGCCAGGCAGCGCTGAGGGGTGGATCGGGATTCCCTCTGACGTCCCGACGTCCATGACGTCGATGACATCATCCCGCCCCGGTGGCGATCGAAGTAGGTAGGGGGATGCCGCTTGTCAGCGGCTATCATGTGGCGAGCCCTGGGCTCGCAACATGATTAAAAAATTTTTTTAAAAAAAGTGCTGCGCTGCCCCCTTGCCGTCAGAATTGGACCGGCACGGGGGTTAAAGAGAACCAGAGACGAAGCACCCTCATGTATTTTACCTTATAAATTAGTGGGAACATGACAGTAAACACATGGGGCTTGATTCATTATGCGGTGCTAACCTACTTAGCACATTTAAAGTCTTTAGGCACGCTAACCAGGGTGCTAAGTAGGTTAGCATCGGTTTTCTCAATCAGATTGCGCGCTAAGTACCGCGCGCAAAGTCCTATGCGCGCGCTAAGTCCCATAGGCTTTAATGGGCACTTCGCGCAGAGCGCCCTGCGCTGTGCAGTGTGCGCGTAAACTTTTACGCGCATAAAGTTTTGCGCGCGAAAAGCTCAATTAGACGTGCTAAGGGGGTTTTCACAGGCGTGCTAACAGTTAGCACTGCTTTGTGAATCAAGCCCTTAATCTGCTCTTTAAAGGGAGGGGGGACACCAAGAGCCCAATAGTGTGATATTGTATAGATGATAATTAATAATGAGTAATATAACAATTTAATACTCACAAACCAGGGTTACCATTAGGCAACCACTGTGAAGGCAGGTGGGGAGATTAACCTGACCCCACTCAGGATTAAAAGTCGCTCTCTGTAGATGGGAAGAAGATGGGTACAACCCTCCACCAAGGGTGGACTTAGCAATATGTAGAAGCTTTCCAGAGGCGCCAATAGAATAAAAGTCACTTAAACGAGCTTAAAACCGATGGGGCAGTGGTGGGCCTATCCCATCCATGCAGACAAAGCAAACAAAGGAAGGACTGTGGCATCAACAGTCAAACAACAATTTATACTCCACAGTAAAAATAGGCAACGCTTTCACGGGCTCAATCCCGCTTCATCAGGCCAATCAAAAAGGAGCATACAGCTTAACAGCATCAAAACCACACTGAGCGCCTCTGTGAGGTGGCAGAGGCGCTCAGTGTGGTTTTGATGCTGTTAAGCTGTATGCTCCTTTTTGATTGGCCTGATGAAGCGGGATTGAGCCCGTGAAACGCGTTGCCTATTTTTACTGTGGAGTATAAATAAATTGTTGTTTGACTGTTGATGCCACAGTCCTTCCTTTGTTTGCTTTGTCTGCATGGATGGGATAGGCCCACCACTGCCCCATCGGTTTTAAGCTCATTTAAGTGACTTTTATTCTATTGGCGCCTCTGGAAAGCTTCTACATATTAATCTGCTCTTTGTTTCATTGTTCTCTGTTTAATCTGACTGTTATCACCTCTGATAAGAATCCCCGATTGAGCATTCAGTCTGACTTTGCTACTGAATGATTATAGCTGAGTCTGTCTTCTCTGGCGTCTTTTCAAGCCCAAACCTGCCCCCTTGTGGCTCTGCTATAATGACTCAGCTAAAATCATTCCCAGCAAAGCCACACTGAATGCTCAGTCAGGGATTTTTATCACAGCTGATAACAGACACTTTTAGCAGTGAGGATGAAACGGAGAGCAGGGTAGGTGTTTTCTCTAATGTTCTCACTGATATATATGGTAAAATACATGAGGGTGCTTCGTCTCTGGTTCACGTTAAGGACCAGAGCTTTTTTTTCCATTCAGACCACTGCAGCTTTAACGGTTTATTGCTCGGTCATACAACCTACTGTCTAAATGAATTTTACCTCCTTTTCTTGTCACTAATACAGCTTTCTTTTGGTGCTAGCTGATTACTGCTACGATTTTCAGTTTTTATTATATTCATCAAAAAAACATGAATTTGGTCAAAAAAAAAAGATTTTTTTAACTTTCTGTGCAGACATTTTTCAAATAAAGTAACATTTCTATATACATTTTTTGTCCAAATTTATTGTGCTACATGTCTTTGATATAAAAAAAAAAAAACATTCAGTGTATATTTATTGGTTTGGGTAAAAGTTATAGCGTTTACAAACTATGGTACCAAAAGTGAATTTTGCCATTTTCGAGCATCTCTGACTTTTCTGAGCACCTGTCATGTTTCATGAGGTGCTAGAATTCCAGGGTAGTATAAATACCCCCCAAATGACCCCATTTTGGAAAGAAGACATCCCAAAGTATTCACTAAGATGCATGGTGAGTTCATAGAAGATTTTATTTTTGTCACAAGTTAGCGGAAAATTACACTTTGTGACAAAAGAAAAAAAAAGTTTCCATTTCTGCTAATTTGTGACAAAAAAAAAATTAAATCTGCCATGGACTCACCATGCCAGACCAGATCAGGGTCTGATCTGATGCATAGCAGTGACAGGTGGTGATGGTGTGATTGATGGGTGATTGATGGGTGATTAGTGGGTGATTAGAGGGGAGAACAGATGTAAACAATGCACTTTGGAGGCGATCTGAGGGTGGTCTGCAGGCAATCTGAGGGAGTGGGCGGGTGATCAGGTGCCCGCAAGGGGCAGGTTAGGGTCTGATCTGATGGGTGTTGGTGACAGGGGGTGATTGATGGGTGATTGACAGGTGATTGACAGGTGATCAGTGTGTGATTACAGGGAAAATAGATGTATACAGTACACAGGGGGTTGGGGGTCTGGGGAGGATCTGAGGGTGTGGGGGGGTGATCAGGAGCCCCCAGTGGGCAGTTTAGGACCTAACCTAAAAAATAGCGTTGACAGATAGTGACAGGGAGTGATTGATGGGTGATTAGGGGGGTGATTGGGTGCAAACATGGGTCTGGGGGGTGGGCAGGGGGGGTCTGAGGAGTGCTGTGGGCGATCAGAGGGCAGGGGGGGGGGGGGGCGCAGATCAGTGTGTGTGTGTGCAGACAAGGAGGGCTTCAGCCTGCCTTGGTGGTCCCTCATTCACTGGGACCACCAGGGCAGGAGGCAGCCTGTATAATACGCTTTGTATACATTATGTATACAACCCGCCGGCACTTCCGAATGGCTGGCGGGTTGACGTTGCGGGTGGGCGGAGCCTATTGCCGGCGGATGCGCGCGCAATGAACGCGTGATCCCCGGCCAGACAGCGCAGAACGAGACATAGACAAATAAGAAGTACACTTTTTCAAGAGTAAAATGAGCCATAAATTACTTTTCTCCTATGTTTCTGTCACTTACAGGGGGGGGGGGGGTTATCTGACAGAAGCGACAGGTTTTGGACTAGTCCATCTCTTCATAGGGGATTCTCAGCAAGGTTTTTATTCTTTATAAAGATATTCCCTAAAAAGGATTTAAACAATGATTCTGGCCAGCTTCCCTGCTCACTGCAGTTTTTTGGCAGTTGGACAGAGCAATTGACATTCACTAAGTGCTTTTGAAAAGAAATAAATCCTTGAGAATTCCCCATGAAGAGATGGACTAGTCCAAAACCTGTTGATAATGTCAGATTTCTACTACCTACTGTAAGTGACAGCAACATAGGAGAAAAGTAATTTATGGCTCATTTTACTCTGGGAAAAACATACTTCTTATTTGCATATGCTTGCACATATTTTAAATTTTACTATATTCCGCCATAGTACCCCTTCAAATGTAAAATACTTAATTTGGTAGTGTAAAAGTAGAATTACTGAATATTTTACTAAAGTCAAAAAACGTTTGGTAATTCGAATATGAATTCACAAAAATGAATGCGGGCACGTTCAGTTGGTAGTTCCCAACAGACCTGTTCCTGTGGGGAAGCTACACCTGCTAAGAAAAATGATCCCTATTGTAATATAATCCATTTCCTACTACATGGGGTGCAGCACAATTAGTAAACTTTTCAACCATAAAAGGTGTGTGTGTGTGTGCGTGTGTAAAAACCCAAACTAAGAAAATACGTTTGTTTAGGTTCAAGTGTCTCTGCTCACATCCAGATAATTACGGTACAAGGTCATTCAGGAAAAGATTGCATGAATTGGTATATACCGAATACTTTAGACTACCTTACCTAATGGTTTTAGATCTATTTTACTGAATGTCACCTGCATTCTTAAAATGTTAGTGAATAAATAAAAAAAGATGAAATACTAAAATGTTAGTGAATAAATTAAAAAAAGATGAAATACTGAATGTGGTACTTTCCCTGAATGGTTTTGATTTACCAAATGGCCCATAGTGAATTGAGGCCATTGTAACTCTCTAAGTTTTCAATCCAAACATGGGTTTCATCCATTAATGTCTCTGTTATTCCCACAATGACAAAACCTTTGCTGATCAAAACTAACTCTTTTTATCCATTTTATTTGCAAGGGTCCTTCCATTGGTTACCATGCAATTAATATTTTTACCACCACATTTTCCAATTTCAGTTACAATTAATGAGATATATTAATGTTTAACCATAATCCTTACAAGATAGATGCTTGCTATTTATTTTTACACTATCCCCACCCCCCTCCATCCCCTATAATGCTAGGCTCCCACTGTTCACATTTTGACATTTTACCCTTTTCCTCACCCCTAAATCCAACAGGTAGTTTAAAATCCCCTCCATCCTTCTAAACAGGGGCATAACTACAAATCACTGGGCCCCCCTGCAAAAATTTGGATGGTATGTCAATGTTCCTGACCGCCGCCACTGCCACATATTAATGCTGGAGGGGGAGCACTGAGGTGCGAGTGGCCTCCTCCCCGCCAATGTAGGTGACCATGTTCTCCTTTCATGCTGCGACCCCTCCTGTCCCCCCAAACGGCCCTGGGTAGGCCCCAGAGGGTCCCCCCACGGGCACAGGGGCTGCAGCCCCCATTGTTACGCCACTGCTTCTAAACATCTTCTTATCCAATTAAATTTCACCTGCCCATTTAGGTGCACCCCATTGCTTCTATAGAATCTGTAGCAGTCTGAAAATTCTACCCAGTTCTCCAAGAGACAAAACCCCTCCTTTCTACACCAATTTCTCAGACACTTATTTAACACCCTAAGCTCCCCGTCTCAATTGTAGCGCATGGCACTGGAGGTATTTTAGGATACACCACCTTGGAATATCCTTATCCTTTTTTTGCAGATTTTAAAAAACAACATAGTAAAAAAACATTTATTGTCAAATCTTCTGTATATATTTTCTGTCTTTTTACACAATTTCTTTTGAAAAATATTTCCTACATTTTGATATTAAGAGATATTTTTAGTAGCATCCTATCTAAGCAGAGTGAATTGTACAGATTGTAATAACTGTGGTAAGGCGTACATTCAGGGAAGAATTAGCTTTAGTGAAGAGTACATTTTGCATTTAATGTGCATTTGCATTGATAGACAGGCAGCACGCCACACTGTGTTTATTGCATTTGCGGTACAAAGAAAGTAGCAATCACAACCAGCACAAGAGCTGTGCTTTTTCATTTAATAAATGTTTCCATTTAACTCTAGAGAGGAGGATAATAATAACCCGGATTCACTTTCACCCAGCCTGTACTTTGCTGCCTGATTTATTATCTCATACACAGTTTGATCCAGTTTGAGTACAATATGTGTGTGAAGCATGAGTATTTGGTGAATCATGGTCTATTTCTTTCTCAAAGCGTTTGCTTTCAGGCTACAAGTACTTTACATTTCAGATGGGAAAAGGTCGGTGTACTTTCTTAAAGCAAAGCATAAAAAACTCCTGCTGTCTTTGTCATTTTTAAAATGACTGTTGAGGAGAATCCATATTCTGGGTGAGGAAAAGTCTGTAGATTTTTTTTTTTATTTAAATTACCAACACGTTGGTGGTTGTAAATGTTAAAACCTTAGTTCACACAATTTTCATTAGAGCATTTAATGTAGCACTACTAAAAAATAAATACATTAAAGTTAACACATTAAAGTTAAACACATTAACCACTTGAGGACCACAGTCTTTCTACCCCTTAAAGGGACACTTAAGTCAAACAAAAAAATGAGTTTTACTTACCTGGGGCTTCCAATAGTCCACTGCAGCTGTCCGGTGCCCTTGCCGTCTCCCTCCGATCCTCCTGGCCCCGCCGGCAGCCACTTCCTGTTTCGGTGACAGGAGCTGACAGGCTGGGGACGCGAGTGATTCTTCGCGTTCCTGGCCACAATAGCACCATCTATGCTGCTATAGCATATATCATATACCATATAGCAGCATAGAGGGTGCTAATGTGTCTGGGAACGCGAAGAATCACTCGCGTCCCCAGCCTGTAAGCTCCTGTTACCGAAACAGGAAGTGGCTGCCGGCGGGGCCAGGAGGATCGGAGGGAGACGGCGAGGGTACCGGACAGCTGCAGGGGGCTATTGGAAACCCTAGGTGAGTAAAACTCATTTTTTTTGTTTGACTTAAGTGTCCCTTTAAGGACCGGCCACTTTTTTTCCATTCAGACCACTGCAGCTTTCACGGTTTATTGCTCGCTCATACAACCTACCACCTAAATGAATTTTGGCTCCTTTTCTTGTCACTAATAAAGCTTTCTTTTGGTGCTATTTGATTGCTCCTGCGATTTTTACTTTTTATTATATTCATCAAAAAAGACATGAATTTTGGCAAAAAAATGATTTTTTTAACTTTCTGTGCTGACAATTTTCAAATAAAGTAAAATTTCTGTATACATGCAGCGCGAAAAATGTGGACAAACATGTTTTTGATTAAAAAAAACCATTCAGTGTATATTTATTGGTTTGGGTAAAAGTTATAGCGTTTACAAACTATGGTGCAAAAAGTGAATTTTCCCATTTTCAAGCATCTATGACTTTTCTGACCCCCTGTCATGCTTCATGAGGGGCTAGAATTCCAGGATAGTATAAATACCCCCCAAATGACCCCATTTTGGAAAGAAGACATCCCAAAGTATTCACTGAGAGGCATAGTGAGTTCATAGAAGATATTATTTTTTGTCACAAGTAAGCGGAAAATGACACTTTGTGACAAAAAAAAAAAAAAAAAAAAAGAATCCATTTCTTCTAACTTGCGACAAAAAAAAATGAAATCTGCCACGGACTCACCATGCCCCTCTCTGAATACCTTGAAGTGTCTACTTTCCAAAATGGGGTCATTTGTGGGGTGTGTTTACTGTCCTCGCATTTTGGGGGGTGCTAATTTGTAAGCACCCCTGTAAAGCCTAAAGGTGCTCATTGGACTTTGGGCCCCTTAGCGCAGTTAGGCTGCAAAAAAGTGCCACACATGTGGTATTGCCGTACTCAAGAGAAGTAGTAGAATGTGTTTTGGGGTGTATTTTTACACATACCCATGCTGGGTGGGAGAAATATCTCTGTAAATGACAATTTTTTCATTTTTTTTACACACAATTGTCCATTTACAGAGTTATTTCTCCCACCCAGCATGGGTATGTGTAAAAATACACCCCAAAACACATTGTACTACTTCTCCCGAGTACGGCGATACCACATGTGTGGCACTTTTTTGCACCCTAACGGCGCTAAAGGGCCCAAAGTCCAATGAGTACCTTTAGGATTTCACAGGTCATTTTGCGGAATTTGATTTCCAGACTACTCCTCACGGTTTAGGGCTCCTAAAATGCCAGGGCAGTATAGGAACCCCACAAATGACCCCATTTTAGAAAGAAGACACCCCAAGGTATTCCGTTAGGAGTATGGTGAGTTCATAGAAGATTTTATTTTTTGTCAAAAGTTAGCGGAAAATTGATTTTTATTGTTTTTTTTTCACAAAGTGTCATTTTCCACTAACTTGTGACAAAAAATAAAATCTTCTATGAACTCACCATACTCCTAACGGAATACCTTGAGGTGTCTTCTTTCTAAAATGGGGTCATTTGTGGGGTTCCTATACTGCCCTGGCATTTTAGGGGCCCTAAACCGTGAGGAGTAGTCTGGAAATCAAATTCCGCAAAATGACCTGTGAAATCCTAAAGGTACTCATTGGACTTTGGGCCCTTTAGCGCAGTTAGGGTGCAAAAAAGTGCCACACATGTGGTATCGCCGTACTCGGGAGAAGTAGTACAATGTGTTTTGGGGTGTATTTTTACACATACCCATGCTGGGTGGGAGAAATAACTCTGTAAATGGACAATTGTGTGTAAAAAAATCAAAAGATTGTCATTTACAGAGGTATTTCTCCCACCCAGCATGGGTATGTGTAAAAATACACCCCAAAACACATTGTACTACTTCTCCCGAGTATGGCAATACCACATGTGTGGCACTTTTTTGCACCCTAACTGCGCTAAAGGGCCCAAAGTCCAATGAGTACCTTTAGGATTTCACAGGTCATTTTGCGAAATTTGATTTCCAGACTACTCCTCACGGTTTAGGGCCCCTAAAATGCCAGTTCAGTATAGGAACCCCACAAATGACCCCATTTTAGAAAGAAGACACCCCAAGGTATTCTGTTAGGAGTATGGTGAGTTCATAGAAGATTTTATTTTTTGTCACAAGTTAGTGGAAAATGACACTTTGTGAAAAAAACAATAAAAATCAATTTTCCGCTAACTTTTGACAAAAAATAAAATCTTCTATGAACTCACCATACTCCTAACGGAATACCTTTGAGTGTCTTCTTTCTAGAATGGGGTCATTTGTGGGGTTACTATACTGCCCTGGTATTTTAGGGGCCCTAAACCGTGAGGAGTAGTCTTGAAACCAAAAGGTACTCATTGGACTTTGGGCCCCTTAGCGTACTTAGGGTGTAAAAAAGTGCCACACATGTGGTACCGCCGTACTCAGGAGAAGTAGTATAATGTGTTTTGGGGTGTATTTTTACACATACCCATGCTAAGTGGGAGAAATATCTCTGTAAATGACAATTGTTTGATTTGTTTTACACACAATTGACCATTTACATAGAAATTTCTCCCACCCAGCATGGGTATGTGTAAAAATACACCCCAAAACACATTATACTACTTTTCCTGAGTACGGCGGTACCACATGTGTGACACTTTTTTGCAGCCTAGGTGCGCTAAGGGGCCCAACGTCCTATTCACGGGTCATTTTGAGGCATTTGTTTTCTAGACTACTCCTCGCGGTTTAGGGCCCCTAAAATGCCAGGGCAGTATAGGAACCCCACAAGTGACCCCATTTTAGAAAGAAGACACCCCAAGGTATTCCGTTAGGTGTATGGCGAGTTCATAGAAGATTTTATTTTTTGTCACAAGTTAGTGAAAAATGACACTTTGTGAAAAAAAAACAATAAAAATCAATTTCCGCTAACTTTTGACAAAAAATAAAATCTTCTATGAACTCGTCATACACCTAACAGAATACCTTGGGGTGTCTTTTTTTCAAAAATGGGGTCACTTGTGGGGTTCCTATACCGCCCTGGCATTTTACGGGCCCAAAACCGTGAGTAGTCTGGAAACCAAATGTCTCAAAATGACTGTTCAGGGGTATAAGCATCTGCAAATTTTGATGACAGGTGGTCTATGAGGGGGCGAATTTTGTGGAACCGGTCATAAGCAGGGTGGCCTTTTAGATGACAGGTTGTATTGGGCCTGATCTGATGGATAGGAGTGCTAGGGGGGTGACAGGAGGTGATTGATGGGTGTCTCAGGGGGTGGTTAGAGGGGAAAATAGATGCAATCAATGCACTGGGGAGGTGATCGGAAGGGGGTCTGAGGGGGATCTGAGGGTTTGGCCGAGTGATCAGGAGCCCACACGGGGCAAATTAGGGCCTGATCTGATGGGTAGTTGTGCTAGGGGGTGACAGGAGGTGATTGATGGGTGTCTCAAGGTGTGATTAGAGGGGGAAATAGATGCAAGCAATGCACTGGCGAGGTGATCAGGGCTGGGGTCTGAGGGCATTCTGAGGGTGTGGGCGGGTGATTGAGTGCCCTAGGGGCAGATAGGGGTCTAATCTGATAGGTAGCAGTGACAGGGGGTGATTGATGGGTAATTAGTGGGTGTTTAGGGTAGAGAACAGATGTGAACACTGCACTTGGGAGGTGATCGGACGTCGGATCTGCGGGCGATCTATTGGTGTGGGTGGGTGATCAGATTGCCCGCAAGGGGCAGGTTAGGGGCTGATTGATGGGTGGCAGTGACAGCGGGTGATTGATGGGTGGCAGTGACAGGGGGTGATTGATGGGTGGCAGTGACAGGGGGTGATTGATGGGTGATTGATAGGTGATTGACAGGTGATTGATAGGTAATCAGTGGGTTATTACAGGGGAGAACAGATGTAAATATTGCACTGGCGAATTGATAAGGGGGGGTCTGAGGGCAATCTGAGCGTGTAGGCGGGTGATTGGGTGCCCGCAAGGGGCAGATTAGGGTCTGATCTGATGGGTAACAGTGACAGGTGGTGATAGGGGGTGATTGATGGGTAATTAGTGGGTGTTTAGAGGAGAGAATAGATGGAAACACTGCGCTTGGGTGGTGATCTGATGTCGGATCTGCGGGCGATCTATTGGTGTGGGTGGGTGATCAGTTTGCCCGCAAGGGGCAGGTTAGGGGCTGATTGATGGGTGGCAGTGACAGGGGGTGATTGATGGGTGGCAGTGACAGGGGGTGATTGATGGGTGATTGACAGGTGATTGACAGGTGATCAGTGGGTTATTACAGGGAAGGACAGATGTAAATAATGCCCTGGCGAATTGATAAGGGGGGGTCTGAGGGCAATCTGAGCGTGTAGGCGGGTGATTGGGTGCCCGCAAGGGGCAGATTAGGGTCTGATCTGATGGGTAACAGTGACAGGTGGTGATAGGGGGTGATTGATGGGTGATTGATGGGTAATTAGTGAGTGTTTAGAGGAGAGAATAGATGGAAACACTGCGCGTGGGTGGTGATCTGATGTCGGATCTGCGGGCGATCTATTGGTGTGGGTGGGTGATCAGTTTGCCCGCAAGGGGCAGGTTAGGGGCTGATTGTTGGGTGGCAGTGACAGGGGGTGATTGATGGGTGATAGGTGATTGGCAGGTGATTGACAGGTGATCAGTGGGTTATTACAGGGAAGGACAGATGTAATTAATGTACTGGTGAATTGATAAGGGGGGGGGGGTCTGAGGGCAATCTGAGCGTGTGGGCGGGTGATTGGGTGCCCGCAAGGGGCAGCTTAGGGTCTGATCTGATAGGTAACAGTGACAGGTGGTGATAGGGGGTGATTGATGGGTGATTGATGGGTAATTAGTGGGTGTTTAGAGAAGATAACAGATGTAAACAATACATTTGGTAGGTAATCTGACGGCGGGTTTGCGGGCGATGTAATGGTGTGGGTGGGTGATCAGATTGCCCGCAAGGGGCAGGTTAGGGGCTGATTGATGGGTGGCAGTGACAGGGGGTGACAGGGGGTGATTGATGGGTGATAGGTGATTGGCAGGTGATTGACAGGTGATCAGTGGGTTATTACAGGGAAGAACAGATGTAATTAATGCACTGGCGAATTGATAAGGGGGGGTCAGAGGGCAATCTGAGCATGTTGGCGGGTGATTGGGTGCCCGCAAGGGGCAGATTAGGGTCTGATCTGATAGGTAAAAGTGACAGGTGGTGATAGGGGGTGATTGATGTGTGATTGATGGGTAATTAGTGGGTGTTTAGAGGAGAGAATAGATGTAAACAATGGATTTGGGAGGTGATCTGATGTCGGATCTGCGGGCGATCTATTGGTGTGGGTGGGTGATCAGATTGCCCGCAAGGGGCAGGTTAGGGGCTGATTGTTGGGTGGCAGTGACAGGGGGTGATTGATGGGTGATTGATGGGTGATTGACGGGTGATTGACAGGTTATCAGGGAAGATAGATGCATACAGTACACAGGGGGGGGGGGGGTCTGGGGAGAATCTGAGGGGTGGGGGGGGGTGATCAGGAGGGGGCAGGGGGGGGGGATAAAAAAAAATAGCGTTGACAGATAGTGACAGGGAGTGATTGATGGGTTATTAGGGGGGTGATTGGGTGCAAACAGGGGTCTGGGGGGTGCGCAGGGGGGGGTCTGAGGGTTGCTGTGGGCGATCAGTGGGCGGGGGGGGGCAGATCAGTGTGTTTGAGTGCAGACTAGGGTGGCAGCAGCCTGCCCTGGTGGTCCCTCGGACACTGGGACCACCAGGGCAGGAGGCAGCCTGTATTATACACTTTGTAGCGGCGATCGCGGGGTTAACATCCCGCCGGCGCTTCCGTATGGCCGGCGGGATGTTACGGTGGGTGGGCGGAGCCAGTTGCCGGGGGAGGCGCGCGTCATCAATGACGCGATCGCTCCCCCGGCATGCCTAAAGGACGCGCCGCCTGAAGGCGTATTGCGGTCCTTTAGGCGTCCACTTTGCCGCCGCCCATGGGCTGTGGGCGGTCGGCAAGTGGTTAAATTTAACAGACACTAATCTTCGCAGCAATTATTATTAGTATTATTAGTACTGCGCATGCTTTAATTGCGCATGCGCAGTACTTTCACGCCGGCCGCCGTGATGACGCGAGGCGGCCGGCGTTTGACATCAGCCGCGTCATACGCGGAAGGAACAGCCCGACACTCAGCAGAGTGTCGCCCGGGCTGCGGCCGGTCGGCCATTCCGGAGCGGGGACTAGGAGAGGAGCCAGGACGCCGTCGTGGGACCTCCCGACCAGCACTGGGCTGGAAAAAGCCCCGGGTGAGTACAACTTTCTTTTTTTTTTTTTCAAATAGATTTTATTGAAAAGTTTTCAGAATTTTTCAACCCACAAAATGACTGAGTAAGAAAACAGACTAGAGTAATTCCGGTGTACCGCTTAATGATTAGTTAGCAAACATTATGAAAATAATGAACACCTTTGGCTAAGACATAGATTCTGTAACATAAAAAATAAAAGCCCCCCCCCCCCCCCCCGTCTCTCTCTCTGTGCAGGCCAGTAATAATAAAAGGCTGTGACTGCAGTCATTGGTTATTATCAAATGATATTTGTACGACCCTGGATTTGTATTTTTGCCTGTTCTACTCACACTTGCACCATCTATTGGTTTTGCTGGACTTCTAAAGACAAAACCTAAGGACATTTTTTGTATTTCAGAGGACCTAGGGTACCCCCCAAATCCTCCAAACAGTACCAGGAGGTCAATGCAAAATGGCCCATTAGGATGTTGATTTCCTCTGGGGTAAAAGTGTGAATGATGTATTTTTTTGTACGAAGCTCCAAAGATTCGAAGGTATTGAGTTTCTCCAATGTGAAAAGGGATAATCACTCCTTTTGTAGAGCTGAGATTGTAGGATGTTGCGGAGTTATCCAATGTTGAAAAATTACTCTCCTTGCTGACGCCATTATTATATGAAATAAGTCCGACGGTCTCAATTGTGGATTGTCATCTTTACCATCATAGAAGTGAAATAAACATACCATTACATTTTTTGTGATATTTTTTCCACACATATTATTTGCAAAATCTAGAACATTGTTCCAGAAGTGGTCAATTGCAAAGCAAGACCAGATACAGTGTATTAGATTAGCATTTGGGAGTTTACATTTGGGACATTCTGGTTTATAATGGGTAGGTGGAGTACGGTATTTGATATTGAAAGCATATTTTGCTCTGTGTATGAATAAGAAGTGGGACGTCCTAGCCTGCTCATTTTTGATGTTATTCCTGAAAACCTGGAGTCCTTGCACTATTTTATCTTTAATATCGTCTTCCCCCAGATCATCCTGCCATTTTTTAAATGCTGTTCTACTAAAATGCTCTTCCTCTAAGTGTGCCAATGCTCTCGCAAAGTCTGCTAAAGTTTTCAAAGCCCCCCCCTGGGTTAATGAGTTTATCGAAGGCTGTGGGTAGGGCAATATTCGCTATATCTGTTAGATGTGATTGAACCATTGATTTTAGTTGCATATATGGGAGGAAGTCGGCCTTCGTTATATTATATCTGGTTGCCATTTCTCGAAGTGTCAACCACTTTCCCGTTTTTATATTTAATAATTTCCCAAGCTTATCTATACCTTTAAAGAGTAACTGTCAGGCTGTAGAAGCTAATTTAAACCTCTATTCTCCTGTGTTAAACAGTTTAGAAGGAAGCCAGAAAGGCATTAGTGAAGATAAAAATCTCTCTTACCTTTGATGTGTGCTTATCAGCAAAGCTAATTAGACCCAAGAGGACGCAAGCCGCATACTATACTGCAAAGCATTCTGGGGCCCTCCCCTCGGCTGCTAATGAGACGTTACAGCAGCTTGTAATCAGTCCAGCGCGTAGCACTGATAAATCTCCGGGCAGAGTACACTGCAGGAGTCAGCTATTGTTCCTAGCCACATGGCTCATTAATATTCACTGCACACTGTGTTATTCAGTACGAGCTTTTCTGTGATCAGGAAGCAGGCAGGACATGACGACACATTTGACAGAAAAACATGGAGCCTGCCATGAGCTGTCAGGAGCATCTATCTCTGCATATACTATATACAAATTCTGTGAAATCCAAACGTGGACAGTGAAATGCATATGTAATGTAAGTACAGCCAATCTTTAGCTACTGATATATGTGTTTATTTTCTCTGAGACCTTACAGCTCCTCTTTAAGGTCCCAGTCAGAAAACTGTTTTTGAGCGATGCTTGTTGGATAGTGTGGGTTTCCCCAGATGGGCATATATTTTGATATATGGCATGGAAGGTTTAGTCTCTTGCGTATTGCTCTCCAGGCTTGGACTGTATCCCTAAAAATATGGTATTTCAAATATTTTGGAGTGCAGGAGGCCAAGAAGAGACCAGGGCTTTGCTATTTCCAATTCTAGTGAAAGATTCGAGTATTTCCTTGTGCCTTTGATCCAGTCTTGGATGTGACGTAGAATAGAGGCTAGGTTATATTGTCTTAAATTTGGTAATCCCATTCCTCCTATTAATTTTACCTTTTGTAATTTTGATAGTGCTACCCGAGGTTTTTTTCCTTGCCAGATATATTTTACGAAAGCCGATTCCAGTAATTTGATATCCTTGTGTTTTATAAGGAGTGGAACTGTCTGCATTGGATAAAGTAGTCTCCCCATTGTAGACATTTTTAAAAGTGCTATTCTACCCGCCAGACCCATAGGGAGGGTGCTCCATCTTTCTAGTTGCGTTTTAATTTTTTGAAAAAGGTCTGAGTAATTGAGGTGGTATACTTGAGTGGGGTCTCTCGGGATCTTTATCCCCAGGTACTTTATAAAAGTCGTGGTTATGCGGACCCCTAGGCCCTGCCATTCTCTCAGATTGGTAGATTTGGATAACGGTAGGAGTTCACATTTTTCTTTGTTAATTTTTAGGCCTGATATATGTTCAAATTTTGTAAGTATCCTAAACACTTGTGGGATCTGCTTTATGGTATCTTTAAGGAAGAGAAGAACATCATCAGCAAAAAGGGCTTGCTGAGCTGATACTTCTCCTATCTCTATGCCCTGTATATGTGCTCGTAGCTCTGCGGCCAATGGCTCCAGTGCGATGTCAAATAGCAGGGGGGATAGGGGACACCCTTGCCTTACTCCTCTTTTCAAGGGGAATGGGTCTGAGAGAAAACCCCCAGTTGCTATCCTTGCCTGGGGGTTTCTATACATTGCCTGTATTGCTTTCAGAAAGGCCCCTTCAAATCCCATTGTGGTTAGCAGCCCTAACAACAAGCTCCACTCCACACTGTCAAAGGCCTTCTCAGCATCGAGCATGAGAAGGCCCGTAGCTGAGTAGGTGTCAGGATAGGCTCTCACATGTTCCAGGACAGATAGTACTCTCCTGATGTTTGTGACTGCTGCTCGCCCTTTCACGAAACCAACTTGATTTGGGTGAATGAGGGATGGGAGAATATGGGCCAAACAGTCTGCTAAGATTTTTGATAAAATTTTTGTGTCCTAGTTAATCAGCGAGATAGGTCTGTAAGACGCTACCTCCGTTAAATCTTTTCCTTCTTTTGGTAACAATTTGATATAAGCTGTGTTTCCGGAATCTGGGTATACTGAATAAGCTAGGACCTTATTAAATAACGCCTTCAGGTGATCTGCTATCTCTTCCTTTAAGATTTTATAAAATTCACTGGTGAGACCATCAGGTCCTGGGGATTTTTGATTTGAAAGGGATTTAACAGTTTCCTTGACCTCATGGGCCTCTATTGTCTTGTTTAAGAGATCTAGTTGGTCGGTTGTGATTTTTTTGACTGGGAGTTTCTGAAGGATAGTATTTAGCTTATCGGGGTCAAGCTGTGTTGTGGGACTATATAACTGGGTAAAAAATTCTCTAAAGTGCTGATTTACCTTCTGGGGGTGACTCAGATTGTTTCCTTTTGCATCTTTAAGTACACAGGGCTCTTGATTGGATTTTTTATGTTTTGCTAGGTTTGCCAGTAGTTTACCTGCTTTCTCCCCATACTTATGGAACAATAGCTTTGTATGTGGTCTCTGTAGTTCTACCTGCAACTTGTACCATAGGTCTCCTTTCATTTTAGCTTCTAACCATGCTTTTTTATTTTCCAGGGTAGGGGTTTGTTTAAAAGCTTTAAAAGCAGCTCTCGTTTTTTCCATCTCCACTATATAATATTTGTGTGATTGTTTCTTTTTTGTTGCTACATAGGAGATGATTTTACCTCGTAATACCGCTTTTGCGGCTTCCCAAAATAGGATGGGATCTGATTTATGTATTTCATTGTCCTGGGCATACTCCATCCACCATGATTTTAGCATGGCCTCAAAATCACTATTTCCGTAAAATTTTGTGGGAAAACGCCATAATATATCAGTGCCTCTCGGGGCTATGTCCTCCAATTCCAGTACTATTGGAGCATGATCCGAAATTATTAGGTTTGCTATTTGGGCTTTGGACACTCTAGTATCCAGTAATTGTGAGCATAAGAAGATATCAATTCTGGAGAATGATCCATGCTTTGGCGAGTAGTATGTGAACTCGTGTTCATGTGGGTGGGAGTATCTCCAGGGGTCGATGAAATTACATATTTGCATAAAAGGATATATGTACTTGTCTCTATAGCTTAAAGAGCGTTTTGGATTGCTCCTATCTTCCCAATGATCTGGCACGGTGTTAAAGTCTCCTCCCATTATTACTGGCATTTGGGGACCTTTTAGGACCTGCGTTTGTAATTTATCAAAAAAGATGGCACTTTCCTGATTTGGACCATAGATATTATACAATACAATTTCCTCCCCTGCCAGCTGGAGCTGCAGCTTCGACCATCTGCCCTCTGTGTCTGCAGATTACGCTATGACTTTACATTGCAGATTTTTATTTATCAAAGTTAAAACTCCCGCTTTTTTATGTACCGCTGGGGATCCGTATACTGCTCCCACCCAATTTTTCCTCATAAATTTATATTGGTCTTCTCTCAAATGCGTTTCCTGTAGGAAACAAATATCCGGTTTAAATTTTCCCAGGTGTCTTAATATTCTGGATCTCTTTCCAGGGCTCTGTAGTCCCTTAACGTTCCATGACACAATTTTCATCCTGTCTCTAGTCCAGTGGGGCAGATTAAATCGTTACTGCAGCTCCAGATAATCTTTTGTAATTTGTTAGGCTTCTGCACAGAGAGATATTTCCCCTTTAGTACCCCCCCCCCTCCATCCCCTTCCCCCAACTTATTCCCTATACCTCGGTCATTACCCATACCGTATCGGAATGAACTTCACTTCTTCCCCGCATTACTGACAGTATTATAACTGCCCCTTCTCCGTAGATCAGACCCAGAAACATTTACTATTCCCTCTTCGTGTATATATAAACAAGTTAGCATGTCAGGATCAGTAAACTTAATAACAGTTAACAAAAGTCCCTTCAGATTCATCTTAAAAGATCAAGTTGCGCGTGACAGATGGGACCTCAAGGCCTTGAAAATAAGATTGAAAGTCGCAAGTGGTGATCAAGTGCCATGTAGTGGCCAAGAACCTCTGAACTCAGGTGTCTTCTCTGGGGCTTCCAGAACCCTCTCTATAATTAGAGTTGTTTTGCATTAAATAGCTTTGTGCCTCTTCAGGTGAATAAAACAAATGCACTTTGCCTTCCTGGTCTGTGATTTTCAACACTGCTGGGTAGGCGAGAGTGAATTTTATTTTCTTACTGTGCAGCGGGGAGCATATTTTGCTGAAAGCCCGCCTTTTCGTTGAGACTTCTGCAGAAAAGTCGTTAAACAGCCAAACATTATTGCCTTCTAGCTCTAATTCTTGGTCCTGGTTTCTGTACGCTGCCATTAGAGCTACTTTGTCTGCGTAGTCAAGGTACTTAACCATAACCATACGCGGAGGTGGATTCTTTCCTTTTGTACGCGGGGGGCCCACTCTATGTGCCCGTTCTACTTTTAGGGGACCTGGCATCCCTAATTTAGATGGTATTTCAGTTGAGCACAGTTCGTGGAGCTGGGTAGCAGGGATAGTTTCTGGGATTCCTACAAATCTGACATTACTTCGGCGCGATCTATTTTCAAGATCTTCTATGCGGCCATATGCTACTGAGTTCTCATGTTCTAATCACTCTATTGTGACATTTGCCTTGTTAAGATCATCCTCACAAACACTAAGTCTCTTTTCCACCTCTATAATGTGCTTGCCTTGCTCAGTGATCTCTTTTCTGATAGGCTTCAGTGCAGTCATTATAGCTTATTCTATTGTGGCCTGTATTTCCGGCTTCAAAGCCTTGTTGACGGCTTCTGCTAGTTTTTTATAGTCAATGAGGGAATCTGGGCTCTTACCCCTGCTGTGGGCTCCGCTCTCATCCGATTCACAGTCTGAGTTGTCCCTGCTCTGTGCGCCTTTCTGCCTCTGCTGTTTTGCAGGAGTGGCCCTTGGTCCCGTCCTGTGCCCGCCATGTTTGTCCGAGAGGGATCCGTCTCTGCCGCGGGTTGTGTGTACGCCCGAGTGAGGTAGCACTCCATACACTCCGCGCCTGGCTTCCTCCGTGATCCCCGCTTCTGTCCGCACCGATCCGCTATGATTGGCGGCGGTTTAGCTGGCTTGTGAGGGTGTTCTGGGCCGCGATCTGCCGGAGCTCTTCCTCTAAACTCCCATCATGCGGGCGCCGGAACCGGAAGTCCCTAACTTTCTTTTTTTACTTGAGCTCGGAGTCCGTTTAAAAAAAATCCGCACCTACAGTATTACGTTGCCTACAAAATAAGTTCCGACGTGATGGCCTCACAGAACAATTTCAGGTATAAAGTCCTTCACATTGCAGGATCAGATTATCAAGCAAAACCGTCTTCATTTCAGAATACCTTTTCACAAACATTATGGGATTTGCAAATATGTTACCGCCTGTTAAAGTGCGTAGACACGCACTACTTCCTCCAATGATGGTTCCCCCAGACCACCCTGTTGGGTGCAAGTTCTGCCGACAGTAGCACGTGCGTACGCGCTGTCGGCAGACTGATAAGGCCGTTTCTGAACGATCCTCCTCTGTCCTTACAAGGCATGGTCCAATTAGCCCAAAAGGGAAAAAATTCCTTCCCGACTCCAGATGGCAATCAGATAATATCCCTGGATCAACATCACTGGCCATTACCTAGTAATTGTAGCCATGGATGTCTTTCAACGCAAGAAAAGCATCTAAGCCCCCTTTAAATGCAGGTATATACTGTAAAAAAAAACCTTTTCCTAAATAAATGGCTAAACATTTTTCCTCCATGCACAGATCATGTCTTCTAGTCCTTTGAGAAGGCCTAGGGACAAAAAGCTTATCCGCCAAGCTTTTATATTGCCCTCTGATGTATTTATACATGTTAATTAGATCCCCTCTAAGGCGTCTTTTCTCTAGACTAAATAAACCCTGTTTATCTAACCTTTCTTGTTGAGACTTTCCATCCAACGTATCAATTTTGTTGCTCGTCTCTGCACCTTTTCTAAAACTGCAATATCTTTCCTGTAATGTGGTACCCAGAACTGAATTTCATATTCCAGATGTGACCTTACTAGAGAATTAAACAGGGGCAATATTATGCTAGCATCAGACCCCTGTGGGACCCCACTGCTAACAGTCACCCATTTTGAGTATGATCCATTGACCACAACTCTTTGTTTTCTGTCCATTAGCCAGTTCCCTATCCATGCACACAGACTCTTCCCCAGTCCTTGCATCCTCAACTTTTGCACCAGACTTTTGTGGGGAACAGTGTTGAAGGCCTTAGCAAAGTCTAAGTATATCACATATACAGCATTCCCAATATCCACATTAGCGTTCACTACCTCATAAAAGCTGAGCATGTTAGTCAAACAGGACCTGTCTTTAGTAAACCCATGCTGATGCTGAGAAATAAGATTATTTTCTACTATGAAGTCATGTATAGTATCTCTTAGTAACCCTTCAAATACTTTGCATACAACTGATGTTAAGTTTACAGATCTATAATTTCCTGGATCTAATTTTTTGCCCTTCTTAAATAATGGGAAAACATGGGCTATACGCCAATCCACTGGGACTCTGCCAGTTGAAAGAGAGTCATAAAAGATAACATAAAGGGGTTTGTCTATAACTGAACTTAATTCTCTTAGGACCAGAGGATGCATGCCATCCGGGCCAGGTGCCTTGTCTATTTTTAATTTATTTAGTCTTGCCTTCACTTCTTCCTGCGTTAAGTATTTAATACTACAATTGAAATATTGAGACTCTTCTGCATCTGTAATTTGCAACAGTAATGTTTCCCTTGTGAAGACAGAAGCAAAGAAAGCATTTAATAACTCTTCCTTACCTTGGTCATCCACCATTGAGTTCCCACCCTCATCCTTTAGGAGTCCAATACAGTCAACCTTTCTTTTTTTAGAGTTGATGTACTTGTAAAACTTCTTTGGGTTAGATTTGATATCCCTAGCGATTTCATTTTCTGCTTCAATCTTTGCCAGCCTCATTTATTTTTTACAACTTTTATTGCACTCCTTATAATTGCTTAATGCAGCCTTGGTCCCCTCCTGTTTTAGGACCTTATAGGCATTCTTTTTCTCCTTCATTTTATCTCTAACCTTTCTATTCATCCACAGAGACCTTTTTTTTATTCGTAGACGTTTTGTTTCCATATGGGATATACCTACTACAATATTGATTAGTAGTGAGGACAGGTCAGGAGCTAAGAGATAGATTTGAATTAGTGTTAGAGAAGGAAACCGTGTAGGATGTCCAGAGAAATAAGAGGAGATCCAGGAATGTGCTCTGCCCTTGATTCCTAAAGATGACGGAGTCTGAAGAAGCAGAGCATGATCAACCGTGTCAGGTAGAGGAAAGGTTGAGGAGTATTAGAATGGACAACTGGCCTTTGGATCTAGCTACCAGTAGGTCATTACCAACTTTAGTGAGGACAGTTTCAGTGGTAGGGTGTGCGGAATCCAGATTGAAAGGGGTCAAGTAAGGAGTTGGTAGAGAGAAAGACAGACAATTCTGAATGGATGTGACATTCCAGCAGTTTAAAAGCAAAGGGGAGGAGCGAGATAGGACGCTAGCTGGATAGAGAAGTTGGATCAAGAAAGGGTTTTTTGATATGTGGTGTGATGGTAGCTTGATTGAATAAGGAAAGGAAAGCGCCAGTGGAGATAGAAAGGTTGAATAGAGTTATTAGAGTGGGATTAAAGGAGGAGAAAAGCTGGGGGATTAGATGAGAGGCAAAGGGGTCCATGGCAAAGGTAGTGAGATGTGCTTTGGAGATTAGCGAGGAAAGATACTGTTCAGTGAGTGTGGTAAAAGTGTGGTGTTAGAGTGGGAGAGTGGTCTTGTAGAGTGGGGGGTAGGCAATTAGTAGTGAGTGAGGGTTCAGGCAGACAGAGGGAATTTACAGGTGATGGTTGAGCTGGTAAAAAGGGTTGTGTGTTGAAGCTATTACGTATTGCATCAATCTTGCTTGTGAAATATGATGCAAAGTCATCGGTTGACAGACATGTGGTAGGGGGAGGAGGTGGGGGATGAAGTAGGGAGTTAAAGGCGTTAAACAATTGTTTTGGGTTGTGAGATTGTGAGGAAATGAGCGAGGAGAAATAAGACTGCTTGGCAGAGGTAAGGGCATCCCTGAGCTCCTGCATAGTTTGTTTATAGTGATGAAAGTCTTCTACAGCAGTGCTCTTTCTCCAGCACCTTTCTACCACCCTGGAGCGCCTTTTCAGCTGCTTGATTGGTTCAGTGAGCCAGGGTTGCTGGTTCGTTTGGCGGTACTACTGCTGAACCGCCCGCTGCCCGGCCTCCCTCAACGCGTCACTCTCCGGACTCCTCCTCCTCAGTCACTCACTAAACAGTGCCGCCCACTGCCAGCCACCCAGTCACTACCACCGCACCGGACCGGTACTGTTTTACTTCATTAAACTTTTGTATGGGGAAGCGGGCAGAGGGGGGAGCGCTAGCGGAGGGGGTGGGGGGAATTTCCGACCCCCCCCGCGATCGGGGCATGCTCCCCCCTTATGCCTGCGACCCCATAGGGCCCCCAAAAGCGGGATGTTCGGGGAGTTCGGGGTTCGGCCCGAACATGCCGAACATCGCGGCCATGTTCGGCGAACTTTCCCGAACCCGAACATCCAGGTGTTCGCCCAACACTATCAGCTACCTCAGCCTGACCATATGGGCATGAAAACCGCCATCGCCATCGTCAGTGGTCCCACCGCCAGGGTCCACACAATGCACTGCCTGCTGTCAGTGCCACACGTCACTCCTCCTACTGCTGCTGTATTTATCCTCCTGCTGCTGTATTTATCCTCCTGCTGTCACTGGTCCCACCGCCAGGGTCCACACAATACATTGCCTGCTGCCAGTGCCACACGTCACTCCACCTCCTGCTGCTGTATTTATCCTCCTGCTGTCTGTGGTCCCACCACCAGGGTCCACACAATACATTGCCTGCTGCCAGTGCCACATGTTACTCCTCCTACTGCTGATGTATTTATCCTCCTGCTGTCAGTGGTCCCACCGCCAGGGTCCACACAATGTTTTGCCTGCTGCCAGTGCTACACGTCACTCCTCCTCCTCCTGCTGCTGTATTTATCCTCCTGCTGTCTGTGATCCCACCGCTAGGGTCCACACAATACATTGCCTGCTGCCAGTGCCACACGTCACTCCTCCTACTGCTGATGTATTTATCCTCCTGCTGTCAGTAGTCCCACCACCAGGGTCCACACAATGCATTGCCTGCTGCCAGTGCCACACGTCACTCCTCCTACTGCTGCTGTATTTATCCTCCTGCTGTCAGTGGTTCCACCGCCAGGGTCCACACAATACATTGCCTGCTGCCAGTGCCACACGTCACTCCTCCTACTGCTGATGTATTTATCCTCCTACTGTCAATGGTCCCACCGCCATGGTCCACACAATGCATTGCCTGCTGTCAGTGCCACACGTCACTCCTCCTCCTCCTGCTGCTGTATTTATTCTCCTGCTGTCGGTGGTCCCACCGCCAGGGTCCACACAATACATTGCCTGCTGCCAGTGCCACACGTCACTCCTCCTACTGCTGCTGTATTTATCCTCCTGCTGTCAGTGGTTCCACCGCCAGGGTCCACACAATACATTGCCTGCTGCCAGTGCCACACGTCACTCCTCCTACTGCTGATGTATTTATCCTCCTACTGTCAATGGTCCCACCGCCATGGTCCACACAATACATTGCCTGCTGCCAGTGCCACACGTCACTCCTCCTCCTCCTCCTGCTGTATTTATCCTCCTGCTGCTGTATTTATGCTCCTGCTGTCAGTGGTCCCACCGCCAGGGTCCATACAATAGATTGTCTGCTGCTAGTGCCACACGTCACTTTTTTTTTTTTAATTACACCTATTTCAATGTGATTTCCTTTAAAAAAAAAACGCATCCGAATTTCCGAACACAAATTTTTTACCGAATTGTGAGCCCGAAAACCGAACCGAATCCGAACCGAATTTTGTGGTCGAACACGAATTTGAATTTGAATGTCATGCGGACCCGAATTCGAATGTACCCGAACCGAATTTTGGTACATCTGAGCATGCCTGTTATTATGTTTGTAGCAACCGCTGTTAGCAACGGCGGACATAAAAATTCAGGAATCCACCTGGAGTCCTGGACCCTGTTGGTGGTGGCTGAGAAGGCAGTCAAGCAGACTGCAGGCAGAGATGCTGTGTGGGGACTGACTTAGTCTTGGGGCAGGCAGCAGCGGCCGGTGAGCAGATATGTTGTGTTGGGACTGACTTAGTCTTAGGTCAGGAAGTCACATGGTGTGCAGGCAGAGATGCTGTGTGTGGGGACTGACTTAGTCTTTGGGCAGGCAGTAGCCCTCCGGGATCCATGCCTCATTCATTTTGATAAAGGTGAGGTACTGAACACTTTTTTGACCTGACTGCTGGTGGTATAATACAATGTGCAATTACACAGGTGCAGTGAAAAGGTATGCAGTGACTGCTGGTATACAATGTGCAGTCACACAGGTGCAGTGAAAAGGTATACAGTGACTGATGGTGGTATAATACAATGTGCAGTTACACAGGTGCAGTGAAAAGATATGCACAGACTGCTGCTATAATACAATTGTGCAGTCACACAGGTGCAGGGAAAAGGTATGCAGTGACTGCTGCTATAATACAATTGTGCAGTCATACGTGTGCAGGGAAAAGATATGCACTGACTACTGCTATAATACAATTGTGCAGTCACACAGGTGCAGAGAAAAGGTATGCACTGACAGCTGCTATAATACAATTGTGCAGTCACACAGGTGCAGGGAAAAGGTATGCAGTGACTGCTGCTATAATACAATTGTGCAGTCACACGTGTGCAGGGAAAAGGTATGCACTGACTGCTGCTATAATACAATTGTGCAGTCACACAGGTGCAGGGAAAAGGTATTGTAACGATCTGTAGTGATCAGTGTCACACCCAGGGCCTTGATTATTGGGGATGCGCAGAATCACCAATAATACAAGGATTATATAGCAATCTGCGGAATTGTCAATAATGTGGGCTAATCAAAAGGTAGTAGACACACAAAACAAATGCAGCAAGATACAATAAGTGTAAATTCACAAGTTTGTGGAAATGTCCACCACACAGTAATTCCTCAGAGGTGTGATTACCTCTGAATGGGAACCCCGTGTGTGAGATCCTCCAAGGAAAGCAGTGGAGGAATCTCGGCCTCTAGCAGTAACGGTCTGCTGGGGGGGGGGGGGGCGTCTCAGAGAGGCAAGCCTCAGATAGAGACCCTACAGTGGGAGACGTTCCACTGAAGGGAGAAAGGTCAGACAAATAGAGGTTCGGCAACAGATCAGGCGGCAACAGTACAGAAACGTGAGACAAGAGAATAGTCAGAAACCAAGCCAATAGTCGATAACGGTACGGGCTGGTGAAGTACAGAATCAGAAAACGGGAGAATAGTCAAGACAGGCACAGAGTCATACACAATAAATCAATACGATTCAATATGCATATATATTGGCGATAAACCAATATGTAACGCAATATCAAATGCAAGACTAGCTAGGTGTGACAAGAGCCGGGGTCCTGGCGGATTATCACACGAGAACTGACTAGGTCTGAGTGCTGACACAGGGTATCGCAAACACAGACGAAGTGTGACTGAAAAGCACTTCCTTAAATACTGCCTGGGAGAGAAGTCTCCACCCCAAGCAGCAACCAATCAGAGCAGGCAAAAAACGTCAGCTGACCTCCAGGTCAGCTGACATGCTTTCTAGGGGTATAAAGGCGTGCCTGGCGAGCGTGCGCACCCCCTAGAGGCAAGATGGCAGAGCCCTGATGAGCAGCATGCCGGTGAGTTTGGCGCGGTGCACCCGGACGATCTTGCGCGGCGGATGCGGACAAATTTCCGCATTCCGCATTGGAAAGTCCGTCTGCCGGAATGGATGCGACCATATTTCCGCAATCCGTCCGGCATTGTGGAATTTTCGTTACAGGTATGCACTGACAGCTGCTATAATTCTATTGTGCAGTGACACAGGTGCAGGAAAAAGGTATGCACTGACTGGTGATGGTATTGTATAATACAAAGTGCAGTGCACTTTGTGCAGTGAAAGGCATGCACTGAATGTGCTGAGCCTGGTACAGTACAGCAATTAGCAAGGGCCAGCTGTGACAGACAGGGCTGTATATGCAGTGTCAGTGGCGCACACACACACACACACACACACACACACACACACACACACACAAAACACATCAGAAGAACATTAGCTCTCAAAAGAGCAGTTTTGGGGTACTTTTCATCAACAAATATCAGCAAGGAGCAAGCTAACAAACCTCCTAACTATCACTTTCCCTATCTCTCCAATGTCTCTCCCTTCGCTCACTAATACAGCAGCACACAGAGTGATAACATGGCCGATGCTGCTGCCTTTTATAAGGGGGAGGGGGGCTCCAGGAGGGAGTGCAGCCTGATTGGCTGCCATGTGTCTGCTGACTGTGATGTAGAGGGTCAAAGTTTAGCCCAATGATGTAGTATAGGGGGCGGGTCAAACTCGCTAAGTGTTCGCAGTTCACCGCAAACTCCGACTAGCTGAGTTCACGCGAACAAGTTCTCCGGCGAACGTTTGGGATATATATATATATATATATATATATATATATATATATATATATATATACTAGCTGGTCGCCCGCCCGGCGTTGCCCGGGTATGTAATTGGCTAGTGTTACCTCTGCCCACTTTTTCTAATCCTAACACACAATTACTCAAGGATGACCTAGTTTGTGAGCTTTGCGGTCTTTGGCATCAATAATTGGCATTGAAATGAAATAAATCTAATTGGCTGTGGCTCCACTCCTTTGAAAATCAATAGGTGAATTTTGATTAGCTTTTGTAGGCTCCACCCACTTTTCTGAATATTAATCCCAGTCACCCAGTGACCAACTGTGCAAAGTTTAAGAAACCTGCCATTGACAGAGTAAGAAAAACAAAAGTTTGCTTTCTTAAAACAGAAAGATTTTGCGATAATTCGGGTTGAAGTGAGCTTAAAATGTCTCCCAGTGCGCCACTGTTGAATATATGCAAATTAACCATTGTTACTCTTAAAAGCTAAACACACCTCCAGAACTGCTGGTATGCAATGATGTGTCAGCTTGTTAATCTGTACAGAGCCGTAATAATCCAACATGCATACAGACTGTTTTGGATTGTTTGATCCTCATCAGTGCATGGCATGGATTCATTTGGCTGTATGCAGTAGGGCTTGTAACACTGAGAGGTACAGACTAACCAGCAAACTCATGGTGACCCAGAACTCATTGGAGTGTGTAATGGACTACAATGGTCCTAAAAGCCCCCTTACTAAGATGTTAAGAAAACAAAAGTTTGCTTTCTTAAAACAGAAAGAATTTGCGATAATTCAGGTTGGAGTGAGCTTGAGATGTCTCCCAGTGCATCACTGCTGAATATATGTAAATTAACCATTGTGCACTTAGAAGCTAAACACCCCTCCAGTGTAACAGTGTAAGAATGGCTGCAGTTTACATTTTCCAGTGCAATTTGTATTTGTCTCTGCCCCCTTTTTGGTTATGGGAATAAAAAGTATCCTATACTTTATTCCAGGTAATGTACTTTGTGTGTGCCAAATTTCAGTTTACATTCTAGCAGTGAAATGTGTATTTTTCTCCACCCACTGATGTCCTAATGTTTCCCAGGTATGTATTTGGCTGCTGTTGGCTGTGGCCACTTTTTCTAACCCTAACACACAATTGTCAATAGTCAATGACCAAGTTTGTGAGATTTGTGGTCTTTGGCATGAATAATTTTCATTGAAATGAAACACATCTGATTCGCTGTTTGTGGCCCCACCCCTTTTCTAAATATTTAACCCTAGTCACCCAATGATCAACTGTAACAGGTTTGAGGCTTGTGCCATTAACAGTGCAAAAATGGCAGCAATTAAATATTTGCCTTGAAAATCAATAGGTGAATTGTGATTGTTTTTTGTAGGCTCCACCCACTTTTCTGAATATTAATCGCAGTCACCCAGTGACCAACTGTGCAAAGTTTTAGAACCCTACAATTAATAGTGTAAGAATGGCTGCAGTTTACATTTTCCCAGTGAAATTTGTGTTTTTCTCCGCCCACTGATGACTTGGCATTGCCCAGGTATGTATTTGGCTGGTGTTGGCTCCGCCCACTTTTTCTAACCCTAACACAAAATTACTTAATGACCAAGTTTGTGAGCTTTGCGGTCGTTGTCATCAATAATTTGCATTGAAATAAAATAAATCTGATTGGCTGTGGCTCCACCCCTTTTCTGAATTTGAACCCCAATCACCCAATGGCCAACTGTACCAGGTACAGGTGATTAACAGTGCAAGAGGCTTGTGCCATTAACAGTGCAAGAATGGCATCAATTAAATATTCCCCTTAAAGATTAATAGGTGGATTTTGATTGGCTTTTGTAGGCTCCACCCACTTTTATGAATATTAATCTCAGTCACCCAGTGACCAACTGTGAAAAGTTTGAGAACCCTACCATTAATAGTGTAAGAATTGCTGCAGTTTACATTTTCTCAGTGAAATTTGTATTTGTCTCCGCCTACTGATGTCCCGGCATTGCCTGATATGTATTTGGCTGGTTTTGGCTGCGCCCACTTTTCCTAACCCTAACACACAATTACTCAATGACCAAGTTTGTGAGCTTTGCGGTCTTTGGCATCAATAACCTGCATTAAAATGAAACAAATCAGATTGGCTGTTTGGGGCTCCACCCCCTTATATAAATGTAAACTCCAGTCACGCAATGATCAACTGTACCAGGTTTGAGGCTTGTGCCATTAACAGTGCAAGAATGGCAGCAATGAAATATTCCCCTGAAAAATCAATAGGTAATTTTGATTGTTTTTCGTAGGCTCCACCCACTTTTCTGAATATTAATCCCAGTCACCCAGTAACCAACTGTGCAAAGTTTGAGAACCCTACCATTACCAGTGTAAGAATGGCTGCTGTTTACATTTTCCCAGTAAAATTTGTATTTGTCTCCGCCCACTTATGACCCTGCGTTGCCCGCTTATGTATTTGGCTGGTGTTGGCTGTGCCCACTTTCCTAACCCTAACACACAATTAATCAATTACTCAATTACCAAGTTTGTGAGCTTTGCGGTGTTTGGCAACAATAATTTGCATTGGAATGAAACAAATCTGATTGGCTATTTGTGGCTTCACCCCCTTTCTGAAATTGAACCCCAGTCACCCAATGATCAACTATACCAGGTTTGAGGCTTGTGCCATTAACAGTGCAAGAATGGCAGGTTTGAGGCTTGTGCCATTAACAGTGCAAGAATGGCAGAAATATTCCCCTTGAAAATCGACCAACTGTGCAAAGTTTTGAGAACCCTACCATTAACAGTGTAAGAAAAACAAAAGTTTGCTTTCTTAAAACAGAAAGAATTTGCGATAATTCAGGTTGGAGTGAGCTTGAGATGTCTCCCAGTGCATCACTGTTGAATATACGCAAATTAACCATTGTTACTCTTAAAAGCTAAACACACCTCCAGAACTGCTGGAATGCAATGATGTGTCAGCTTGTTAATTTGTACAGAGCCATAATAATCCAACATGCATACAGACTGTTTTGGATTGTTTGATCCTCATTAGCGCATGGCATGGATTAATTTGGCTCTATGCAGTAGGGCTTGTAACACCGAGAGGTACAGACTAACCAGCAAACTCATGGTGACCCAAAACTCATTGGAGTGTGTAAGGGACTACAATGGTCCTAAAAGCCCCCTTACTACGATGTTAAGAAAAACAAAAGTTTGCTATCTTAAAACAGAAATAATTTGCGATAATTCAGGTTGGAGTGAGCTTGAGATGTCTCCCAGTGCATCACTGCTGAATATATGCAAATTAACATTCTACCCTTAGAAGCTAAACACACCTCCAGTGTAACAGTGTAAGAATGGCTGCAGTTTATATTTACATTACATTCCAGTGCAATTTGTATTTGTCTCTTTTTGGTTATGAGAATAAAAAGTATCCTATACTTTATTCCAGGTAATGTACTAATGTACTATGTGTGTGCCAAATTTCATTCAAATCCGTTCAGCCGTTTTTGCGTGATCGAGTAACAAACATCCAAACATCCAAACATCCGAACTTTCCCATTTATTATATTAGAAGGGTATATATATATATATATATATATATATATATATATATATATATATATATATATATAGGAAGTGAGATAGAGAACACATAAGGCATGGGTGGGATTACAATGGGATGCGGTTTCTTCAGAAGGCTGCAGTGTGAGAACACAGGGATTCACAGCAGTGCTCACGTAGGTAGTAAAGAGCTGGTATGTATTTCATTCCAGGCACTGCTGGGCCCGGTGAGTCCCATGTGATGGATGGTTTGTGCTGCATGCTGACTCAATTTTTCTTGGACCCCATGTACTAGTTACAGCAAGGTGACAGACAAAAATTCTTATTTTTTCCTACCACTTCCTATCACTACTAAGTCACTCCTCTCCCTTTAAGGGTTTCTGCTAAAAACACTTACTTTGATAGTTGTCCTTTACACTTCAGAGCTTACCTAAGTGAAGTGTATTTTAAATAGATATGCTTGGTATATTAGGTAAAGTTGGGGGAACAAGCTAAAAAATAATAATAAAAAAATATCTTTCAAACAGACCTAGTAGTTTTTGACAAATTGATTTTAAAGTTATGATAAAAAAAATCTTTTTTTATTTCTTTATTTCTTTCGTTCTTTATTATTATTAGTTTAATAGTTTAATTAGAGGGTGAGACAGTGTACTTAATACCTTGCTTTTATACATTTTAACAAAATAGAAAGCACAGGTTCCCCTCCCGAGCTTCTTTCACCTATCTATTATCACCCATGCAGGCTAGGAAAGTAAGGATTCAAAGCTGGGATTGCACAGTACTCTATGCCCTAAGCTCCATCAACCCATATGGCCCTGGAATACAAGGGTGGAAAAGCCTTCCCCCTCTCCACTAAAGCCATGTGCATATGAACAAGTCCTACCTTTATGATCAAGCTGATTACATGCTCCTCCATAAGTTTTCATTAGAGATGGGCCGAACGGTTCGCCGGTGAACGGTTCCAGGCGAACTTTGGTGGTTCGCGTTCGCCTGCACCAGGTGAACTTTTGCGGAAGTTCGATTCGCCCCATAATGCACTATGAGGGCCAACTTTGACCCTCTGCATCACAGTCAGCAGGCACATTGTAGCCATTCAGGCTACACTAAGCCCTGGAGCCCCCCCCCCCCCCTTATATAAGGCAGGCTCGCCGGCCATTACACTCACTCTTGTGCCTGCTAGAGACAGACTAGGGACAGCTGCTGCAGACTTGTTCTCCTAGGGACAGATTAGTTAGGTTCTTGGCTGCTTAGCTTGCTCCTGGCTTATTATTATTGCTTTTATAGCACCCCTCAACAGCTCTTTTCAGAGCTAATCCTGTACTTTTTTTTTTCTGTGTGTCAAACTGACACTTTTGTTGCATGCACAGCCTTGCTAATTCATAGTGTGTGTGCCATTGCCAGAAGCCCAGCACATTCAGTGACTACCTGTGTGTGTGACAGGGAGCTGCACATTGTACTACCCAGTAGTACTGCATATACCCAGTACCTGTTGTGTTTACTTAACCCACCTCATCACTGCATATACCTAGATTTGTGTTGAGTGAACCCAGCTCACTGCATCTAACTACCTGTTGTGTTCAGTGAACCCAGCTTACTGCATCTAACTACCTGTTGTGTTGAGTGAATCCAGCTCACTGCATCTAATTACCTGTTGTGTTGAGTGAACCCAGCTCACTGCATCTAACTACCTGTTGTGTTGAGTGAACCCAGCTCACTGCATCTATCTACCTGTTGTGTTGAGTGAACCCAGCTCACTGCATCTAACTACCTGTTGTGTTGAGTGAACCCAGCTCACTGCATCTAACTACCTGTTGTGTTGAATGAACCCAGCTCACTGCATCTAACTACCTTTATTGTTCAGTGAACCCAGCGCACTGCATCTTCTACTTGTTGTGTTCAGTGAACCCAGCTCACTGCATCTAACTACCTTTATTGTTCAGTGAACCCAGCTCACTGCATCTAACTACCTGTTGTGTTGAGTGAACCCAGTTCACTGCATCTAACTACCTTTGCTGTTCAGTGAACCCATCTTACTGCATATAACTAACTACCTGTTGTGTTCTGTGAACCCAGCTCACTGCATATAACTACCTTTATTGTTCAGTGAACCCAGCTCACTGCATCAAACTACCTGTTGTGTTGAGTGAACCCAGCTCACTGCATCTAACTACCTGTTGTGTTAAGTGAACCCAGCTCACTGCATCTAACTACCTGTTTTGTTGAGTGAACCCAGCTCACTGCATCTAACTACCTGTTGTGTTGAGTGAACCCAGCTCACTGCATCTAACTACCTGTTTTGTTGAGTGAACCCAGCTCACTGCATCTAACTACCTGTTGTGTTGAGTGAACCCAGCTCACTGCATCTAACTACCTGTTTTGTTGAGTGAACCCAGCTCACTGCATCTAACTACCTGTTGTGTTGAGTGAACCCAGCTCACTGCATCTAACTACCTGTTTTGTTGAGTGAACCCAGCTCACTGCATCTAACTACCTGTTGTGTTGAGTGAACCCAGCTCACTGCATCTAACTACCTTTATTGTTCAGTGAACCCAGCGCACTGCATCTAACTACCTGTTCTGTTGAGTGAACCCAGCTCACTGCATCTAACTACCTTTATTGTTCAGTGAACCCAGCTCACTGCATCTAACTACCTGTTGTGTTGAGTGAACCCAGCTCACTGCATCTAACTACCTTTACTGTTCAGTGAACCCACCTCACTGCATATAACTAACTACCTGTTGTGTTCTGTGAACCCAGCTCACTGCATATAACTACCTGTTGTGTTGAGTGAACCCAGCTCACTGCATCTAACTACCTGTTGTGTTGAGTGAACCCAGCTCACTGCATCTAACTACCTGTTTTGTTGAGTGAACCCAGCTCACTGCATCTAACTACCTGTTGTGTTGAGTGAACCCAGCTCACTGCATCTAACTACCTGTTTTGTTGAGTGAACCCAGCTCACTGCATCTAACTACCTGTTGTGTTGAGTGAACCCAGCTCACTGCATCTAACTACCTTTATTGTTCAGTGAACCCAGCGCACTGCATCTAACTACCTGTTGTGTTCAGTGAACCCACCTCACTGCATCTAACTACCTTTATTGTTCAGTGAACCCAGCTCACTGCATCTAACTACCTGTTGTGTTGAGTGAACCCAGCTCACTGCATCTAACTACCTGTTGTGTTCAGTGAACCCAGCTCACTGCATCTAACTACCTTTACTGTTCAGTGAACCCACCTCACTGCATATAACTAACTACCTGTTGTGTGCTGTGAACCCAGCTCACTGCATATAACTACCTGTTGTGTTCAGTGAACCCAGCTCACTGCATCTAACTACCTTTATTGTTCAGTGAACCCAGCTCACTGCATCTAACTACCTGTTGTGTTGAGTGAACCCAGCTCACTGCATCTAACTACCTGTTGTGTTCAGTGAACCCACCTCACTGCATCTAACTACCTTTACTGTTCAGTGAACCCACTTCACTGCATCTAACTACCTGTTGTGTTGAGTGAACCCAGCTCATTGCATCTAACTACCTGTTGTGTTGAGTGAACCCAGATCACTGCATCTAACTACCTGTTGTGTTGAGTGAACCCAGCTTACTGCATCTAATTACCTTTACTGTTCAGTGAACCCACCTCACTGCATATAACTAACTACCTGTTGTGTTCTGTGAACCCAGCTCACTGCATCTAACTACCTTTACTGTTCTGTGAACCCAGCTCACTGCATCTAACTACCTGTTGTGTTGAGTGAACCCACCGCACTGCATATAACTACCTGTTGTGTTGAGTGAACCCAGCTCACTGCATATACCTAGCATCCTCCCGAGATGGAAAAAATGGACAAACCAGGTAGAGGAAGAGGTAGAGGCAGACCCAGAGGAAGGCCACCAGGCACCGGCAGGTCTGTGCGAGGTTGTGTTGCTGTGATTTCGTGCGGACCTGGACCAAAATACAGTGCTCAGAAGAAGGCACGTGCCATCACTTCCCAAAATTGTGAGGACGTGCCTGAGTATTTAACACAGAACACCTCATCTCCCGCAGCCACCAGCTCTACAACAAGCACCACATCCGCTGCATTTGACACTTCGCAGGAGGTATTTGGTGGTGGTAAAATCACTGATTCACAGCCACTACTGCAACAAGAAGAAGAAGGCGCAGGTACACCACCTAATACGTCTGAGTTAGGTGGCGATAGTATGAACGTAACGTGTGAGGAGGGGGATGATGAACCACCTGAATTTGGTGCAGTTGAGGAGGTGTCTGAGGAAAGCGAAGCTGGGCAGGAGGATTATGATGACGATTATACGGATGCCATGTATGTTCCCAGTAGAGGAGATGACCAGGGGGACAGTTCGGAGGGGGAGTCAGAGATGAGTAGGAGGAGACGACTCCATGATAGAAGCAGAGGGAGCTGGTCCTCAGAAACCACTGGGGGCAGTGTCCGGCGCCATGTATCGCCAGCTATGGACAGCCAGCCAACATGCCCTTCAACGTCAGCTGCTGATGCCACCGTAGCGCCATCACCCCAGGTGGACTCAGCGGTTTGGACATTTTTTAACATGTGTGTCTCAGATCGGAGCAAAGCCATCTGTTCTCTCTGCCAGCAAAAATTGAGCCGTGGAAAGGCCAACTCTCCCATAGGGACAAGTGCCTTACGAAGGCACCTGGAGAAAAGGCACAAACATCTATGGCAAGAACACCTGAGGAAAAGCAGCACCCGCTAAAAGACAAGCCACCCTCCTTCTCCTCTTACTCCTTCAGGTGCATCGTCTTCATCCGCTTTCTCCCTTGCACCTTCACAGCCACCCTCCTCTACACCGCCTCTAACCTTGAGCGGTTCCTTCTGCTCTGCCCACAGCAGTACCCAGCTGTCCGTGAAGGAAGTATTTGAGCGTAAGAAGCAAATGTCTGCCAGTCACCCTCTTGCCCGGCGCCTGACAGCTGGCGTGGCGGAACTATTAGCTCTCCAGCTATTACCATACAAGCTGGTGGAGTCAGAGGCTTTCCGTAAATTTGTGGCCATTGGGACACCGCAGTGGAAGATACCAGGCTGCACTTATTTTTCACAAAAGGCCATACCCAAACTGTACCGTGCAGTTGAGAGGCAAGTGGTATCATCTATTGCGAAGAGCGTTGGGTCAAGGGTCCACCTGACCACGGATGCCTGGTCTGCCAAGCACGGGCAGGGCCGCTACATTGTGTACACAGCCCATTGGGTCAACCTGGTGACTGATGGCAGCAAGCAGGGAGTACGTGGCTGCGCAGCGGACCGTCTTGCCACACCTCCACGGCTTGCAGGCAGGCCTCCAGCCACCTCCTCTCCACCTGCTACATCCTCTTTGCTGTCGTCATCCTCCTTCTCCTCCTCCTTGGCTGGTGCTGCGATCTCCTCTCCAGCTACACAGCCCCCGCACCCCAGGGCCTATGCTGCATGCCAGGTACGACGGTGTCACGCAGTGTTAGACATGTCTTGCCTCAAAGCGGAGAGTCACACTGGTCAGCTCTCCTGGCTGCTTTTAACAAAGAGGTGGAGCAACGGCTGACCCCGCACCAGCTGGAGATCGGCAGCGTGGTGTGTGACAATGGCAGCAATCTCATTTCCGCATTGAATTTGGGAAAGCTGACACATGTACCCTGCATGGCACATGTGCTGAATCTGGTCGTGCAAAGATTTGTGTCCCAGTACCCAGGCTTAGAGGACGTCCTGAAGCAGGCCAGGAAGTTTTGTGGGCATTTCAGGCGGTCTTACACGGCCATGGCACGCTTTGCGGACATTCAGCGGAGAAACAACTTGCCGGTGAGACGCCTGATTTGCGATAGCCCGACTCACTGAAATTCCACCCTGCTGATGTTCTCTCGCCTGCTAGACCAGGAGAAAGCCATCACCCAGTGCCTGTATCACTACAGTACAAGGACACAATCTGGCAAGATGGGGATGTTGTGGCCCAACAGCTGGACACTGATGCAAAATGCATGCAAGACCATGAAGTCGTTTGAGGAGGTGACCAACCTGGTGAGTCTCGCTGAAGGCACCATCAGCGACTTGATCCCCTATGCTTACTTTCTAGAGCGTGCCGTGCGTCGAGTGGTGGATGAAGCTGTGGAGGAGCGTGAACAGGAACAGTTACGGCAGGAGAACTCGTGGGAGCGATTTTCTTTTGAACCAGATGATTCCTCAACACCTGCGGCAGAACAGAGGGGGGAGGAGGAGGAAGAGGAGGAGTCGTGTGGGGAAGGAGAGGAGTCAGACTCGGATGAGGAAGGTGTTTCTGTGGAGGAGGAAGAGGCGGTGACAGAAGAACAACCACAGCAACCGTCACAGGGGGCTTCTGCTGCTCCACGTTCCCGTGGTATTGTTCGTGGCTGGGGGGAGGAAGAGGAGTTGCGTGACGTCACTGAGGAAGAGCAAAGGAGATGGAGAGTATGTCTGGATCCAACTTTGTGCAGATGGCCTCTTTTATGTTGTCCAGCCTGTTGAGGGACTCCCGTATCAAAAAACTCAAGGGGAATGACCTGTACTGGGTGGCCACGCTACTAGACCCTCGGTACAGGCACAAAGTGGCAGACCTGTTATCAACTCAACACAAGGCGGAAAGGATGCAGCACTTGCAGAACAAGCTGTAAATGATGCTTTACAATGCTTTTAAGGGTGATGTGACAGGACAACGCAATAAAGGTAACACTGGCAGTAATCCTCCTCCTCCCAAGTCCACGCAGGCAAGGACAGGACGCTCCAGCGATCTCGGGGTGATGTCGGACATGCGTACATTCTTTAGTCCAACGCCTCACCATAGCCCTTCCAGATCCACCCTCCACCAACGCCTGGACCGGCAGGTAGCCGACTACCTGGCCTTAAGTGTGGATGTAGACACTGCGAGCAGCGACGATGAACCCTTGGTCTACTGGGTGCGCAGGCTTGACCTGTGGCCAGAGCTGTCCTAATTTGCCATCCAACTTCTCTCTTGCCCTGCCGCAAATGTCCTGTCAGAAAGGACCTTCAGTGCAGCTGAAGGCATTGTCACTGAGAAGAGAAGTCGCTTAAGTCACAACAGAGTTCAGTACCTCACCTTTATCAAAATGAATGAGGCATGGATCCCGGAGGGCTACTGCACGACCAAAGACTAAGTCAGTCCCCACACACAGCATCTCTGCCCGCAGGCTGCTTGACTGCCTTCTCCACCACCACCAACAAGGTCCAGGACTCCATAATTTTTTAAGGCCGTTGCTAGCATCGACCTTTATACTAATTTTCCTGCTGCGTGTACATGCCCGCCTAATTTTTCTGGCTGCACTGCGGGTGGCTGCAACAAAAAAAAAAAGGCATGTACATGTGCCCATCCCCCTTCATGATCATTACCTTGCTGCGGTGAAGGGGCTTGCGTATCACAATGACCACCGGCTATATGAGTGTCTCGGGTGGGGGTGGCACACCAAAGATAATAAGGTCGTTGTTTCATTGTGGTCAGACCAAATTTGATCAGCTGGACAGTCACTGTTCTGTCATTCAGCTACATCAGCAGGGCGACCATATGGGCTGTAAAGCCACCGTCACCTGCACTCTCGTCATGGTGAGCACCAGTCCAGCATGGCCGTCACTACACAAACGGCTGTTTGCAGTCACTGCATACCTTTCACTGCATCTGTGACTGCACATTGTATTATACCTGGCAGTCAGTGCATAACATAACTTGCACTTGAATGGATGGAAGACTTGCCCTCCACAACTGATTCCCGTTAAAGGATTTAAAGTTGATTCATTACAGGGTCTCAAAAGTCCTGAGTCCTGTATTGTTATTTTTGGTCACTACCTCGGGGCGGGCATGCCTTCCTGCTGCCCTCCTTGCCTGGATGTGTGGTGGTAGTCGTTTCTTAGGCTCCAGCTCCGGAACGCAATAGAAACCGGATTCCCCGGCCACTACCTGTGGTCAGTCACCATGGTACTGAGGCTATAGTACCATCTACAGTTTCACACGATTGAAAGAAATGGCAAACTTGCCCTCCATAAAACATTCTTGGCAAATGCTTTCGACTTGGTTTGTCTTCCGCTGGGTCAAGGGTCCATCTGACCATAGATGCCTGGTCTGCAAAGCACGGTCAGGGCAGGTACAGCATGGGTCTAAGCAGGTTCCCACTTTGGACCGGAATCGAACCTTGATTCCCCTGCCATTACCCGTGGTGACAATGGCAGACTTACCCTCCATAACTGATTCCCGTTAAAGGATTTAAAGTTGATTCATTACAATTAGGGCCTCAAAAGTCCTCCTGAGTCCTGTATGTTGTATCTTGCAGTAAGAAAGCGGAGTAGATTTTATAAGCTATATTCCAAGATGTCAGCCACAGAACACATGCTGCTGTACAATCCTCTCAACCCAGCAAGATCACAGACACAGGAAATAACATACACACCATAGAATCCTATCCTGTCAGCATCAACAGTGACACCTACAGGTCAGAGGTATGAACACCACATATTCCCCTCTTAGTACAAAGAGTCTTTAACTCATTATCAAGAAAGTAAACAAGAAATAAAAGTGTAAATACATTTCACAATAAAGTACATTGTAATGTAACTACATCACGTAGTCCTTGGTCCACACAGGAGGCTTTCGGATCCTTTGAGTATAAGGTGGTGGTTCAGGATCCTGGTGACCTGTTTCTTGGTTGTCAGTAGGGGTAGGTAGATTTAATGCCTCAAGTGGAACATCAGCAAAGTCATGCCTAACAGGCGCAAGACGACTGGCATTTCATGTGCGTCCATCAGACAGTTTGTAAGTGTAAGGTCCTCGTTGGCTGGTCACTTTAAGAGGGTTAGAAAATCTGGATTGACCCTGTTTTATTAATCTGGGTTTTTTAACTCGAACTAAATCTCCACACTGGAAGTGCACTTCTTTTGCACCACGTTTGCGATCAGTATAGGCCTTACTTTTATCTTGTTGCTGCTGAACAGTCTTAGCAACTGCTGGTCGCAGAGGTACTGAACGCTGAGGCAGTGGAATATCTGCAACATGTAGTTTAGTTCGCATCTTTCTGCCGTGTAACAGTTCAGCCGGTGATGCTTGTGTAGTCGCATGTTGAGTTGCTCTGTAGACATGCAGGAATTCAGTAGTAAAAACTTTCCAAGATCTTCCTGTAAGTTTCGCAGTCTGAAGAGCCTCTTTAAGGTTTCTGTTGAATCTTTCACTCTCCCCATTTGCTTGAGGATAATACACTGAGGACTTTCTGTGCACAATATTCCTCTGTCGCAAGAACGTTTCAAACTCAGATGAAACAAATTGTGGTCCATTGTCAGACACAAGTTCTTTTGGATTACCTTCCCTGCTGAAGACGGTGGTGAGAAAGGTAATCACAGAGGCAGAAGTTGTATGAGATACAAATGCAATCTCGGGCCATTTACTGTAATAATCCATTAATGTTATAGCAAAGCGGCAGTCCATAGGTGCTTCTGGAAATGGGCCCACAATATCAATAGCAAGCTTCTCCCAAGCAGAATCAGGGAATGGCACAGGTTGCAGTGGTGGCGTGTGTGTGACAGCAGACTTGTCATGACTCTGGCAGGTAACACAAGTTTGGATAGCAGTTACTACTTGGGCATCCATGCCAGGCCACCAGTAGAGTTCACGTAGTCTTTGCTTAGTTCTCACAATTCCCTGGTGACTCTCATGAGCAAGATTTATAAGGTGAGCTCTCAAAGCCTCAGGCACAAGCAAGCGATGAGATCCACGGACTATATAGCCATCAACCAATGACAGTTCATGCCTTATCCTGTAATAAGGTTTCAGAATAGCACTCAGCTTATTCTCAGCGTTAGGCCATTTGCTTTGCAGCATGTCCCGTAATTGTAGTTGCACTGGGCATGCAAGACAAGCTTGTTGAAACTCAGAAGCTGTAACTGGATCCACATCAGTAAATGCAACAACTTCAGCATCTTCATCCAATGTACTTGTGGTCACAGGTAATGGTAGACATGACAAGCAGTCAGCAGTAACATTTTGTACACCTGGTTTGTATTGGATTGCATAATTAAAAATTAGTAGCCTTGCAGACCATCGGGCTATGCGCATTCCTGCTCGCCCAAGCCCTTTTGTAGTAAGCAGTGTTGTCAAAGGACTGTGGTCGGTACGCAAGGTAAACTGCCGGCCCCACAGATAGGTTCTCCACTTTTCTGTAGCCCAAACACAAGCAAGGGCTTCTTTCTCCACAGTAGAATATTTCCGTTCAGTCTCTGTAAGTGTTCTAGAGGCAAAGGCAACAGTTTTCTCCACCAAGTCTGCCTGGCACTGTGTAAGGATGGCACCAAGGCCGTAGTCTGAAGCATCTGTAGTAACAATCGGAGGTAGAGAAGGGTCAAACAATGCAAGGGCTGGACTGTTCACTATAAGCTGTTTAACTGCATCAAAGCTGTGCTGGGCTTCCTCTGACCTGGTCATGCTGGCATTTCCACGTAGCAATGCTCTCATGGGCTCCACCACTGAAGCATAGTTGATAATGAATTTCGAATACCATGAAGTAAGTCCCAGAAAAGCACGCAAGGTATGAAAGTCAGATGGAGCAGGAGCATGTATCACTGCTTGCACATGCTCAGGATCAGGCAACAGTCCATCTTGTGATATAATGTGACCCAGAAACGACAGCTGAGTTTGCCGAAAACAGCATTTAGAAGGATTGAGTTTTAGCCCAGCAGACTCAAGGCGATGCAAAATGACCTTAAGGTACTTGTCATGCAGATCCAATGTTGTACCATACACAATGATGTCATCCAGATACCACTGAACATCAGGAATGTCGTGAAGGGTTAAGTTCATCAGTCTTTGAAAACAACCGGGTGCTGAAGCCAAACCATAGGGAACACGCTTGAAACGGAACAGTCCCTCATGTGTAATAAATGCAATGAGATCTCGGCTTTCCTCATGCAGCAAAACCTGGTGGTAGGCCCTTTGTAGATCCAAAGTAGAAAAGAATTTGGCTCCTCTGAGTTCTGAAAACACCTCCTCAATGTGTGGCAAGGGGTGACTGTCAATAACAATAGCTTTATTTGGTTCACGCAGGTCAACACACAATCTTATGCCACCTGATTTCTTACTGGTCACCACAATAGGAGATACCCACTCAGATACCTCAATTTTTTCAACCACGTCTTGGTCCAGTAATTTGTAAATTTCCTTGGAAACAGCGTCTCTTACAGAGAAGGGTAAGCGTCTCAACTTCTGACACACTGGTTGCACATCTGGGCACACTCTTATTTTATGAACAAAGTCCTTTGCACAGCCCAGGGAAGCAAAATGTAGAGGAGAAATGTTGGACACTGGTTGTATAGGAAGAGTTTGTGCTGTGGTAATAAGACCATCCACTAACTGTAGGTGAAGTGCAGCAAACAGATCCCTGCCCAGTATAGCTGTGCCTTTCTTTACAATGTAGAATTCAGCCTGCACACTATTGGAGTGAAATTGTACAGTCACTAGCAGGCAACCAAGCACAGGAATAGGATCCCTGAGATAACTGACCAGCTTCAGAGTAGGTGCAGTGAATGGTTCATTTTCAAAGCACTTAATGTAGATGTCCTCAGGTAGTATGGACACAGCAGACCCTGTATCCAGCATGAGAGTAATGGAGTAACTCTGATTTGCAGAAGCAGTAACTTGTACAGTGCATAAAAGTTTATCAGGAATAGAACCAGCATGCTGGTCAATACTTAACACAGTAACCTCAGGAGCAATAACTTCATGAACCTGTTTAGCAGGAGAAGTGCGGCATACTTTTTCAAAGTGTCCCACTTTGTTACATTTGCGGCAGCGTGCAGCTTTTGCAGGGCATGAAGTGTAGACAAGACAAGACAAATAACATTTATATTGCGCTTTTCTCCTTGCGGACTCAAAGCGCCAGAGCAGAGCAGCAGCCACTAGGGCGCGCTCTATTGGCAGTAGCAGTGTTAGGGAGACTTGCCGAAGGTCTCCTACTGAATTAGTGCTGGCTTACTGAACAGGCAGAGCCGAGATTCGAACCCTGGTCTCCTGTGTCAGAGGCAGAGCCCTTAACCATTACACCATCAGCCAAGTGTAGTTTGCCATGTGCTGTGCTGAGCCACACCGGAAGCAGTACCCGTTCTGGGAATATGCAGCTCTGCTTTGTACTTTAGGTGAATCTTTTGCAGTATCTGTGTATGAAGAATGTGGCTTAGGAGAGGCCCAGTCTGACTTCACCATCTGTATATCAGTAGTCCCCTGAATGAGGGTTTTTGCATCAGCCATAGCCGATTCAGTGTGACTGGACAGTGTAATAGCTTTTGTCAGAGTCAGATCCTGTTGTAGAAGCAATCTTTCTCTAATTGGAGTTTGTCTTTTCCACTAACTGGTCTCTGATCATTTCATCAGCCAGGGCACCAAACTCACATGTAACAACCAGCTCTCTCAGGGCTGCTATATATTGGACTGTAGATTCTCCATTGTGTTGTCCTCTTTGGCGAAATCTGTATCTTTCAGCCACAACATTGACTTTAGGCACAAAGAAGTTCTGTAATGCAGCAAGAGCTGTAGCATATGTATCACCAGCAGGCAGAGTATAGAATATGCGCTGGCCTTCTGTCCCTAGACAGTGAATGAGTAAAGCACGCTTTCTATCATCAGATATCACCTCCTGACTAGCAGCAAGTATGTAATTCTCAAACATTCAAATCCAAGCAGGAAAAGGCATAGTAGGCTCACCCGGGTGTGGAAGGAAAGCTGCAGGCTGCTGGAGTGCTAGAAGAGACAATATGTTGTATCTTGCAGTAAGAAAGTGGAGTAGATTTTATAAGCTTTATTCCAAGATGTCAGCCACAGAACACATGCTGCTGTACAATCCTCTCAACCCAGCAAGAACAAAGACACAGGAAATAACATACACACCATAGAATCCTAACCTGTCAGCATCAACAGTGACACCTACAGGTCAGAGGTATGAACACCACACTGTATTGTTATTTTTGGTCACTACCTCGCGGTGGGCATGCCTTCCTGCTGCCCTCCTTGGATGTGTAGTGGTAGCCATTTCTCAGGCTCCACACCGGATTCCATCCCTCATTCCCCGGCCATTATCCGGGGTCACAAATGGCAGACTTCACCGTCTCCATATGATTCTCGTGAAAGGAATGTGGTGTCATCTTTGCCCGCCATAACTGGTTCTCGTTTAAAGTACATTCATTTCAAATACAGCAAGCCCTCGATAGTCCTCCTGTATTGTTATTTTTGGTCACTACCTCGGGGCGGGCATGCCTTCCTGCTGCCCTACTTGGATGTGTAGTGGTAGCCGTTGCTCAGGCTCCACACCGGATTTAAACCCTCCTTCCCTGGCCATTACCCGGGGTCACAATGGCAGACTTGCCCGCCTCCATATGATTCTCATTGTAGCGGTACTGAACAAGTACACAGCAAGTAGAAAATGTAATAAAAAAAAAAAAAGTAAGCTTTTTAGCAATGCCATGGAAAGTTGATAAGGCAGTCACACATTACCCGACATCACTGAGTGAGGAAGAGCAATCTCGCCATGTTGCGCAGTAGTCCAGCACGGCCGTCACTACACAAACAGCTGGTTGCGGTGCGTAACACAGTGAGTTTGGTGTGTCAGTGTGAAACAGTACACTAATTACACTACCTGATTGATGTATACACATGCAAGATGTTTTAAAGCACGTTAGGCCTGCAATTTAGCATTCAAGGGGCTTGATTCACAAAGCGGTGCTAACCTACTTAGCACGTCTAAAGTCTTTAGACGCGCTAACCAGGGTGCTAAGTAGGTTAGCACCGGATTTCTCAATCAGTCCGCGCGCTAACTTTGCGCGCGCAAAGTTGTATGCGCGCAAAGTTTTACTCGCGCTAAGTCCCATAGGCTTTAATGGGCACTTCGCGCGGAGCGCCCTGCGCTCTGTGCAGTACGCGCGTAAAGTTTTACGCGCATAAAGTTTTGCGTGCGTAAAGTTTTATGCGCGAAAAGCTTGTTTAGACGTGCTAAGGGGGTTTTCACAGGCGTGCTAACAGTTAGCACCGCTTTGTGAATCAAGCCCAATGTGTTTTCTGGCCTTAAAACGCTGCTTTGCATCAAATCCAGATTTTTCCCCGGGACTTTGGGCATGTATCCCACTCCGTCATGCCCCCCTACAGGTGTTAGACCCCTTGAAACATCTTTCCCATCACTTTTGTGGCCAGCATAAGTGTTTCTAGTTTTCCAAGTTCGCCTCCCCATCTCTAGTTCTCATACACACAAGCATTACTATTTATTTTATTTATTCACTAACTGGTACCAAAATTTAACACACCTGTCTACTAAAGGCATTGAGGAAAATGTAAGTATTATATGGACCATAAAAGGCAAGCCATGCTTTTGAAATAATGCTTGCTATGAATATTTTGCACAAAGTAGAACAAAAAAGTAAAATGCAAAGTCTTTCACAGTAAAACTGGAATTTCCCTTTAAAGACTTATATATGTTACGGCCAGAACCCGTAGTGTGGCCAGCCACTTCGGGTTCTGGCCGGCCAATGTGCGAAGTGGCCGCAGCGGAGCGGCCAATGTCAGAAATGTAATTACTACACTAAGCCACAATGTATTTTACGGCCGTCTCGCTGCGGCCAAATATATAACAACTTGCTTAATTTCATTAAATATAGCCGGCGGCAATGTAATAGATGAAGCCGCCGGCTTTCGCACTGCCTCCTCTCCTCCTCCCCGCCTCTCCCTGCCTCCTATACGATACGAAGCAGCCGGCGGGGACACACGTGTCCCCGAGAGTCGTTCGTCGCGGCAGGGGAATTCTGCCGTTCCTGAAATTAAGCAAGTTGTTATACATTTGGCCGCAGCGAGACGGCCGTAAAATACATTGTAGCTTAGTGTAGTAATTACATTTCTGAGATTGGCCGCTCCGCTGCAGCCACTTCGCACATTGGCCGGCCAGAACCCGAAGTGGCTGGCCAGAACGCGAAGTGGCCACACTTCGGGTTCTGGCCGTAACATATACATGTGTAAAAAAAATCAGACCTCTATGAACCAGGCTTGGGAATCGTACTTTTGATTAACCACTTGAGGACTGCAGTGCTAAACCACTCTAAAGACCAGGCCATTTTTTCCCTAATTAACCACTGCAGCTTTAACCTCCTTGCCGGTTATCCCGAGCTCAGCTCGGGGTAACCTGCGCAGGAGGATTTCTCAGGCCCCGCTGGGCCGATTTGCATATTTTTTTTTTTTTGTTACAAGCAGCTAGCACTTTGCTAGCTGCTTGTAACTTCCGATCGCCGACGCTTGCCGCCGATCCGCCGCGCCGAGCCGCCTTCCCCCCCAGACCCCTGCGCAGCCTGGCCAATCAGGCAGCGCTGAGGAGTGGATCGGGATTCCCTATGACGTCCCGACGATGATGACGTCGGTGACGTCATCCTGCCCCGTCGCCATGGCGACCGGGGAAGCCCAGCAGGAAATCCTGTTCTGAACGGGATTTCCTGCTTACTCTGATCGCCGGAAGCGATCGGAGTGGCTACTGAGCTGCCCTGGGCTCGCTACATGATTTAAAAAAATAAAAATTAAAAAAAAGTGCTGCGCTGCCTCCTTGCCGGAGGAATTAGACCGGCAAGGAGGTTAAGGCATAGCTGCAGGGTCGCACAACTCAGCACACAAGTGACCCCCCCCCCTTTTTTTCTCCCCACCAACAGAGCTTCCTGGTGGTGGGGTCTGGTCCCCCCACAGTGTTTGTTTGTTTTTTTAAATACATATTTACATTACTATTTTATTAATACATTTTGCTTGATTCATTTTTTTAAACCCCTCCCACCCCCCCAGCCAGCCAATCCCGGCGATCGGCTGTCATAGGCTTCTGCCTATGAGAGCCGATAGCTCTCAAGTGCCCCAGGGGTCACACGGCTGTCCCCAGTACAGTGCTGCTGCTGGTCGCAACGCTGTACATGTAAATAGACGAGGGTTACGCCGTCTAACAGTCTCCCATGCGGCGATCACCACTCGGAGACTGAAGGTGGGACGGAGCTCCGCCCCCGAGCAGGACCAGTGTCTACTTGTTTAATGTTTTGCTTTAAGAGAGTTAAAAGAGACCATTCATATTCTGTATGCAAATTAAGCAATCCAACAGCAGTCAAATTCAGGACTGGCTATCCTAAAGAGTAAATAGGAGCACATAAGCTTTATCTGCAACTTTTCAGCTCTCTTTTGTTATTTGATTCTTTTTGTTAGCAGCTGAATGAACCAGGTTGTACATCACACTGAAGTGGCTGTTGTGTTTAGAATTGAAATGTAAAGCCTTGAATTGAAAATAGGACAATGCAACTGCAGAAAAGTTCTAATTGTCTCATATGTTTATTTTTAGTTCAGGTTTGTTTTAAAGAAAATAGACAAATACAGAAGATTACAGAAAAAGAAGCACACAGAAGAAGAACAGAAGAAGAAAAAAAGGATACAGGAGAGAAGAGATAAAGGAGACAATCAGAGGCGGCCTTAGAGTATGCAGGGCCTGGGGCGAGTGTCACATGCGGGTCCTAGAGCCATACAGTGGGTTGCAAAAGTATTCGGCCCCCTTGAAGTATTTCCACATTTTGTCATATTACTGCCACAAACATGCATCAATTTTATTGGAATTCCACATGAAAGACCAATACAAAGTGGTGTACATGTGAGAAGTGAATTGAAAATCATACATCATTCCAAACATTTTTTACAAATAAATAACTGCAAAGCGGGTGTGCGTAATTATTCGGCCCCCTGAGTCAATACTTTGTAGAACCACATTTTGCTGCAATTACAGCTGCCAGTCTTTTAGGGTATGTCTCTACCAGCTTTGCACATCTAGAGACTGAAATCCTTGCCCATTCTTCTTTGCAAAACAGCTCCAGCTCAGTCAGATTAGATGGACAGCGTTTGTGAACAGCAGTTTTCAGATCTTGCCACAGATTCTCGATTGGATTTAGATCTGGACTTTGGCTGGGCCATTCTAACACATAGATATGTTTTATTTTAAACCATTCCATTGTTGCCCTGGCTTTATGTTTAGGGTCATTGTCCTGCTTGAAGGTGAACCTCCGCCCCAGTCTCAAGTCTTTTGCAGTCTCCAAGAGGTTTTCTTCCAAGTTTGCCCTGTATTTGGCTCCATCCACCTTCCCATCAACTCTGACCAGCTTCCCTGTCCCTGGTGAAGAGATGCACCCCCCGAGCATGATGCTGCCACCACCATATTTGACAGTGGGGATTGTGTGTTCAGAGTGATGTTCAGTGTTAGTTTTCTGCCACACATAGCGTTTTGCATTTTGGCCAAAAGTTCCATTTTGGTCTCATCTGACCAGAGCACCTTCTTCCACATGGTTGCTGCCCCCCCCACATGGCTTGTGGCAAACTGCAAATGGGACTTCTTATGCTTTCTGTTAACAATGCCTTTCTTCTTGCCACTCTTCCATAAAGGCCAACTTTGTACAGTGCATGACTAATAGTTGTCCTATGGACAGAGTCTCCCACCTGAGCTGTAGATCTCTGCAGCTCGTCCAGAGTCACCATGGGCCTCTTGACTGCATTTCTGATCAGCACTCTCCTTGTTCGGCCTGTGAGTTTAGGTGGATGGCCTTGTCTTGGTAGGTTTACAGTTGTGCCATACTCATACTCCTTCCATTTCTGAATGATCGCTTGAACAGTGCTCCTTGGGATGTTCAAGGCTCTGGAAATCTTTTTGTAGCCTAAGCCTGCTTTAAATTTCTCAATAACTTGACCCCTGACTTGTCTTGGACCTGTCTTGTGTGTTCTTTGGACTTCACAGTGTTGTTGCTCCCAATATTCTCTTAGACAACCTCTGAGGCCCTCACAGAGCAGCTGTATTTGTACTGACATTAGATTACACACAGGTGCACTCTATTTAGTCATTAGCACTCATCAGGAAATGTCTATAGGCAACTGACTGCACTCAGATCAAAGGGGGCCGAATAATTATGTACACACCACTTTGCAGTTATTTATTTGTAAAAAAATGTTTGGAATCATGTATGATTTTCGTTCCACTTCTCATGTGTACACCACTTTGTGTTGGTCTTTCATGTAGAATTCCAATAAAATAGATTCATGTTTGTGGCAGTAATATGACAAAATGTGGAAAACTTCAAGGGGGCCGAATACTTTTGCAACCCACTGTAAGTGTAAGCCATATACCGTATCGCCACGTTCATGGGCTTGTCCACCCATGAACGCCCATGAATGTCAGGTAAAGGCCACTAAGCCAACCAATATAAAAACAAACATTTGCATGGTGGTATCAAGTGCGGGGGTGGGGGAGCTCATGCTTCAATTAATTTGGAAATTGTAAGGTTCATGTTTCACAAAATTCACATTGTTGTAGTAACTTTTGTCTTGCAAAATTCAGCAAATTCAGCAATCATGAGGTCCCCAACATGACCAACTCAGCAATCATGAGGCCCCCAACAACACAAATTCAGCAATCATAAGGCCCCCAACAACACAAATTCAGCAATCATGAGGCCCCCAACAAGACAAATTCAGCAATCTTGAGGCCCCCAACAAATCATGAGGCCCCCAACAAGACAAATTCAGTAACCATGAGGCCCCCAACAAGACAAATTCAGCAATCACGAGGCACATAAATAGACAGCATTTCACATACATAGGCAGAATGCCCCCTTAATATGGTAGACACCTCTCACCTGGCAGCAGTTCCCCAAACTACACTCAATCTGACAGCAGTGGTTCCCCACAAATATGTAGCCCCAGGTCTATAGGTGTCCCCAGAATAGGTGGCCAGCAGTATAGATCTCCCCAGAGCAGGTAGCCAGGGGTAGAGATGTCCCCAGAACAGGTAGCCAGGGGTATATGTGTCCAGTATATGTAGGCAGGGGTATATGTCCCCAGTATATGTAGCCAGAGGTATATGTGCTCAGTATATGTAGCCAGGGGCATATGTGCCCAGTATATGTAGTCAGGGGTATATGTGCCCAGTATATGTAGCCAGGGTTATATGTGCCCAGTATATGTAGGCAGGTGTATATGTGCCCAGTATATATAGGCAGGTGTGTATGTGCCCAGTATATGTAGCCAGGGGTATATTTGCCCAGTATATGTAGGCAGGTGTATATGTTCTCAGTATTTATAGCCAGGGATATATGTCCCCAGTATATGTAGTCTGGGGTATATGTCCCCAGTATATGTAGCCAGGGGTATATGTCCCCAGTATATGTAGCCAGGGGTATATGTCCCCAGTATATGTAGTCAGGGGTATATGTCCCCAGTATATGTAGTAAGGGGTATATGTCCCCAGTATATGTAGTCAGGGGTATATGTCCCCAGTATATGTAGGCAGGGGTATATGTCCCCAGTATATGTAGGCAGGGGGATATGTCCCAGAATAGGTAGCCAGGTGTGCCCCCAGCAGGAGGGGAGCAGCGTAGTAGGAGAGCTGTGGGGAAGGGGGCCATCTCCCCCCTCCTTCCCTCACCTTAGGGGGCTCTCCCTCCCTCGCTCTCCCCTCCGGAACTAATGTGCGGGTGGCTGGCTGGCAGCGAGCGGAACATACCTCTGTCTCATCGCAGGCGCGGGATGGATTTGCCGCTAGTCTGGTCTGGTCCAGACCAGAGCAGCGACACCAGAACTTCCGGCGCCGGAGAGAGATGGAGGTAAGTTCCGCCCACTGCCAGCCAGCCAGCCACCCACACATTAGTTCCGGAGGGGAGAGCGAGAGAGGGAGAGCCCCCTAAGGTGAGGGAAGAAGGGGGGAGATGGCTCTTTGACTGTTTATTTTTAACTAAGGAACATACTTCACTGATAAAACTGCCAAAATTTTAAGTGTTTTTTTTTGTTTTTGTTTTTCATGCAGCACTAAAATTCCATCCATGCCTCACTTCTTGACTGCTCTCTATCGTCTCTCTCTCCACTCTCTGAACATTCTCACCCCTCTCTATTCTTCAAATCTCATTTTAACACCTACTTTGGATCTTATTCCCTCCCATCATAGTCGGCCTTTGACCTGAGCAACCCAAATGGTCGCTCAGGGCGCCGGCTTCCAAGGGCACACCTATAGCTGGCTATCTAATGGAGGGAGGGCATCTACTCCTGGCTACCTATACTGAGGGCACCAACACCTGGGTACCTATACTGGAGGCACTGACGCCTGACTACCTATGGGGGAGATCTATACCTGACTTCCTGTACTGGGGGCACCTATGCTTGGTTACCTATATTGAGGGCACCTACACATTATTATTATTTAGTACCGCCGACATCTTCCGCAGCGCTGTACAGAGTATATTGTCTTGTCACTTAACTGTCCCTCAGAGGGGCTCACAATCTAGTCCCTACCATAGTCATATGTCTATGTATGTATGTATTGTGTAGTGTATGTATTGTAGTCTAGGGCTAGTTTTGGGGGGGAGCCAATTAACTTATCTGTATGTTTTTTGGGATGTGGGAGGAAATCGGAGAGCCCAGAGGAAACCCACGCAGACACAGGGAGAACATACAAACTCCTTGTAGATGTTGAAGACTCAATATGCAGTGTTGCGCGTACTGGATATAGCAGCTGCTCAACCTAGAATAGGGTAATCCTAAAACCCTTGAAAATGTGAATCAATAGTAAATAATACTTGGTTGGCACTTAGGACAATGTTGCAGATAGATTTAATAAATGTAAAGGATAATACAATTCATAAAATTACAAAATTTGAAGCATATAAGGCCTTTATTATAAATAATGAAATGATCTTACAGCACACACACACACACACACACACACACACACAATACTGACATACCCACTGCCCTGCTGCAGCAGAAAAATCTAAAAAAGGGGGACTTAAAAATAATTAAAAGATAATGGATGACAGTCCACTAAATAAGATAAAAAACTGGTCTAATAAAACAGTGCCAAGTAGTGTTATAGGATGATGATTGCTAATAAGATTCTGTTGGTAAATGTATAGTAGGACTTTGTTTTCCTAATAGTTTGATGTCACAACTTTCCTTCGTGTCTGTGGACACATAAACTGAGTCACGTAATAATTACAGGGAGAGGATGTTGCTACTCACAACCTCCGTGGATCATCCGCCGTGTCTAGTTGGAGCCGCTCAATCCTGTCAGCCCCGGCCGGCAGCTAGACAGGAGAGGCTAGGACCTGCTGCTGTGTGACCAGAGCTGCAGAGTCGGGCAAGCTCACCCGGCTCCAACGATGTTATAGCGATCGGTGTCCGGAGTATCTTGCTGTAATCCCGTACACCATCGGCTCCCGCTGCACGCGCTGGACACACCTCCTTTCGCGATAGTGCTAGTGACGTCACTGCAGCTTAGCCAATCGCTGACGCCTTTCGGAAGGTACGCCTTCCTTTCTCAAAGCTGGCTGCGACTGGGAGATCCATGCTTTTATTTAGGTTGTGAGGTCACATCCCTTCATGTAAATGCATAAAGTTCGAGATCTTTATTAAGACCCAGTGGAATCAGCGTGTTCAAATTATAGATCCAACACGTTTCATGCCTAGACATTTCAAGTATAAAATCTCCTCCCCTCCAAGATCTTCTTACTACTTCAATCGCGCAGAAAACAGTACCTCCAATAGAACAATTATGCTGCTGTTTAAAATGTTCAGATAACGGATGTTTCATATTCCCTTTCAAAATATTTTTACAGTGTTCTGCCAATCGTTCTTTTAATGGGCGCTTAGTCCTGCCCACATATTGTTTGTGGCATGGGCACATGATGACATATATGACACCTTTAGTGTCACAATTCATGACGTCCTTGTTCTTAAAACTATTACCATCTGCAGTGGATATAATCTCATTCATCCTTCCAACTTGCATACTCGTTTCCCTGCACATCCTACAGAAGCCACAATTTTTGAAATAACCTGCCTTACTTTTTTGTCTCCTTTCTCTAACTGTAGGAGCTACTATACTGCCTAAATTCCTAGATCTTTTCAGGATCAGCCCTGGATTGTCAGTTAGTATCGAACTCAGTAGATGATCTTTTTTCAGAATATCCCAATGTTTTTTTCACAATATTCCGCACTTTCTTACTCTGTGAGGAGTGATTCAGTATTAGTTTGGGCTGTTCTTCAAATTTACTCTCCTCCTTGTTCTTTTCTCTCAACAAATCTTCTCTTACAGTGTATAGGGCATGATCTCTAGCATTGGTGATGTTCTCAATTGGATAGCCTTTCTATTTAAATCTCAATTGCATCCTATCAGCTTCTTCCTCAAAATCCTTTAGCTTAGTACAGTTCCTCCTTAAACGGAGGAACTGGCCCTGAGGTATATTGGATAGCCATCTAAAATGATGACAGCTGTCTATATTAATGTAGCTATTGATGTCCACTTCTTTTCGATAAGTCTTCGTGATGATCCGGCCTTCATCCACCATGATTGTCAAATCCAGAAAATTAATTTGGTTCCTACTATAATCCCCTATAAAACTCAAATTATAATTATTAGTATTAATCCATGCGAGAAAATCCTCCAGGCTGCCCCGTGTGCTGTTCCAAACAAAGAATGCATCATCTATAAATCTCCTCCAGACCACCAGGCTGGATCCGGGGCCCTCTGACCCCCTGAGAGCAAACTCCTCCTAGTGGGCCATATAAAGATTCGCAAAGGCCGGAGCGAACCGGGTCCCCATCGCCGTCCCAGTGCCCTGGAGGAAATACTCACCCCCAAAAGCAAAATAGTTATGGTTGAGGATGAACAGGATACCCCGAAGGATGAACTCAACCTGTTCCCTAGGAGTTCCAGTATCCAATTCCAAGAAATGTCTGATTGTTTCTATTCCCTTGTCATGTGATATCACAGCATACAGGGAACTGACGTCAACTGTACAAAGCCAGTAATCTTCTTCCCAGTTCAAGTCACCCAATACCCTCAGGAAATGGCCCGTATCTTTGATATATGAGGGGGTGGTTTTAACCGCCTTCTGCAAATATTGATCTACGTATTTGGATAGATGAGACGTCATGGATCCTGTTCCCGAGATGATCGGTCTCCCAGGAGGCTCTTCTATCCGCTTGTGAATCTTGGGGAGATCATAATATGCTGGTATCCTCGGGTTGTCAATATATATATAGCTGTACTCTTCCTCATTGAGGATTCCCTCTTGTTTACCCTCCAACAGCAACTTCTCCAATCTTTTAAGGAACTTTCCAGTTGGATCCAATTTTAATTTTGTATATGTATTTAAATCATCCAATTGTCGTGACGCTTCTTTATTATAATCCCCAGTGTCCTGTATCACTAACCAACCCCCCTTATCAGCTGGGCGTATAGTAATGGTTTGATCATCTCTTAATTCCCTCATGGCCCTTCTTTCTTTAGTTGTCAAATTATCTACAAATCTAGTGTTCATTTTCTTGATATCTTTCAAGACTAAAGATTCAAAAATATTCATTACCTTACTCATTTCATGTGCTGGGAGAAAACATTATGGATTTCTTAAGCCCGAATTAATGACAGGAATCTGTGTTGTAGCCTCTGGATCGGTTATTGCTATAGTCCTTGTGTTTTTCATAAAATATTTTTTTAAGGCATAGTTTTCGCATAAATTTCTTGACTCCTATAAATGTCTCAAATTTATTAATTTTAGTTCCTGGTGCAAACTTGACACCCCTAGTTAATAGGGAGTGTTCCTCCATAGTAAGTGACCTCGAACTAAGATTGAAAATCCCCCCCTCACCCATCTGTGGGGCTTCCACATTCATCTGTACTGGTTCTTTGATTTTCTTACTGGTTCCCCTGCCTCTTCGGCCTCTAATGTGTTTCTTGACCGCCGATTTTTTCGTAGATATGTATCTAGATTGGGTTGAAGTTTGTTGGGTGGGTTCCTCCGTTGGGGGTACTGTTGTCTGGTGGTGCTCCTTGTTTCTCTCTGTGTCTGGGAGGCTCCAAATTTGAGTGCAGTGCGATAATCTAAAAAATGATGTCTAGATTTGGAGGTGGTTTGAGGATTTGATTGTTCATATTGATTGGAGACCGGTATCGAAAAGCTACTACTTGTTCCCTCCCTATTGTCATCATGTTCTGCTCTATTGTCATCATGTTCTACTCTATTGTCCACTGTGTTACTCTGATCATCTTCAATTGTCACTTTTAGAGCTGAATCACAATCGATCCCCAAAACGAGTATGCAAGTTTGAAGGATGAAGCAGATTATATCCACTGCAGATGGTAATAGTTTTAAGATCAGGGACGTCATGAATTGTGACACTAAAGGTGTCATATATGTCATCATGTGCCCATGCCACAAACAATATGTGGGCAGGACTAAGCGCCCATTAAAAGAACAATTGGCAGAACACTGTAACAATATTTTGAGAGGGAATATGAAACATCCATTATCTGAACATTTTAAACAGCAGCATAATTGTTCTATTAGAGGTACTGTTTTCTGCGCGATTGAAGTAGTAAGAAGATCTTGGAGGGGAGGAGATTTTATACTTGAGATGTCTAGGCATGAAACGTATTGGATCTAGAATTTGAACACCCTGATTCCACTAGGTCTTAATAAAGATCTCGAACTTTATGCATTTACATGAAGGGATGTGACCTCACAACCTAAATAAAAGCATGGATCTCCCAGCCGCAGCCAGCTTTGAGAAAGGAAGGCGTACCTTCCGAAAGGCGTCAGCGATTGGCTAAGCTGCAGTGACGTCACTAGCACTATCGCGGAAGGAGGTGTGTCCAGCGCGTGCAGCGGGATCCGATGGTGTACGGGATAACAGCAAGATACTCCGGACACCGATCGCTATAACATCGTTGGAGCCGGGTGAGCTTGCCCGACTCTGCAGCTCTGGTCACACAGCAGCAGGTCCTAGCCTCTCCTTTCTAGCTGCCGGCCGGGGCTGACAGGATTGAGCGGCTCCAACTAGACACGGCGGATGATCCACGGAGGTTGTGAGTAGCAACATCCTCTCCCTGTAATTATTACGTGACTCAGTTTATGTGTCCACAGACACGAAGGAAAGTTGTGACATCAAACTATTAGGAAAACAAAGTCCTACTATACATTTACCAACAGAATCTTATTAGCAATCATCATCCTAAAACACTACCTGGCACTGTTTTATTAGACCAGTTTTTTATCCAACAAGTGGATTGTCATCCATTTTTTTTAGATTTTTCTGCTGCAGCAAGGCAGTGGGTATGTCAGTATTGTGTGTGTGCTGTAAGTTCATTTCATTATTTATGATAAAGGCCTTATATGCTTCAAATTTTGTCATTTTATGAATTGTATTATCCTTTACACTTATTAAATCTATCTGCAACATTGTCCTAAGCGCCAACCAAGTATTATTTACTATTGATTCCTTGCAGATATAGGGAAGACAAAAGACTGGCACCAGATGGACCAGAGGCAATGAGTACACCGGATCCTGTACCAGTAGCTAAGACGTGCTCTCGAAAACATACATTGGCATGATAGGAAAAGAAAAATGGAGGCACTGTTGAAGCAGAAGAGTGGTACCTTTAATCCACGGTGAAACAGACAACGGGGTTCACAGTGGGGGTGAGGGGGTGCCTGACAGCTGTTTCGCTAAGAAAGCTTCTTCAGAGGCAAATAAAGAACAACATGACCCAAGTATCATCTGGTTTTTAAATCGTTTCACTCACCGCCATTTCGGCCAGGTACACCGCCCACAAACCGCCGCCGCAACGTCCGGCATTATGGCTCCGCCCATCGGAAGTGACATGTGCGCTAGCTCTGACCAATAGGTGAGCAGCGGGTCTCCCCGCGTGTTGCGCATCGTCATCTTCCGGGTCTGGCGTCACTGCCTGCCCGTCATTGGCCGCATCAACAGGGGTGTTGCCATGGAGATCATCAACTCATACACCAGTACATACAAGGGGACACAATCGTCCAGACTTTCACAGATAAACATTTAGAGATTAAAACAAAATACATCCTAAAAAGAGAAAGCTTGATACTATTAAGCAGCACAGTGAGGCAAATTACAGTAAGCTAATATTTAGAGAGAAAACAATGCAATTAGTTTCTCTCATTTAATCCCAGGGGGCCACAAGCCCCTGTCTCAGAAATAATTCTAGCTTCCTGCTGGAGCAGAATCTGTTCATGGTTTCCTCCCCTATGGGGTATGGGGATCTCTTTCAAGCCCAGAAATTGCAAAGCATTGGAATTTCCTCCGTGACATTCGCGCATATGTGAGATAAACCTCCCCGCCCCTACGCCCGTCCTGATGGAATTTACATGTTCCTGAAAACGGGTGCAGATCATGCGGGTGGTCTGTCCCACATAAAATCGATTACATGAGCATATGATTGCATACACAGTGTTTTTAGAGCGGCAATGCAAGAACTGTTTAAAGTGTATGATCTTTGCGCCCAATTGTACGCTTTTACCAGTTTTAAATTGTGTACAGTGGTTGCAATTTCCGCATCTAAAATTGCCAATCGGGATGTGTTTTTGCAGCCAAATTTGCTCATCCGCCGATCTAAACTCACTGTTGGTGATTTTATCTCCAACAGTTGGCGCTCTCCTAAAGGATACAAGGGGTTTGTGTTTGGCAATCGTACAGGTACCGATATTTTTCTGGAACTCACACCAATGTCTCTGGATTATTGATTTAATCCTTCCTGCCATTGGGGAGTAATCGAACACACAGGTAAAGGGTTGGTCCACAGATCCTTGGTGTCTTTTCACCTTCTTTCTATTGGTCATCAAATGCTCTCTACTCAACCTATCAGCTCGCTGAAAAGCTCTATTCAGATCCTCCATATCATATCCCCTCATGGACAGTCTAATCGCCAGTTCCTTACTTTGGAGTACAAAGTCCTCCCTTTTGTAGTTATTGCGTTTAAGTCTGACGAACTGTCCATAGGGGATAGCCTGGATCGTGTGTGGAGGGTGGAAACTAGACTGGAGGAGCACGGAATTGGTGGCAGTGTCTTTTCTGTGGCCCCGGGTTAAAACCCAGCCGTCCTCCACATACAGTTCCAGGTCCAGGAAACATAGGGTGGGATTGGCCACCACACTTGTGAACTGCATGTTGAGGGGGTTGGAATTGATATGCACAATAAACTCTTCGAACTCGACCACCGTGCCCCTCCAAGTCAAGACCACATCATCCACATAACGATACCAGTGCCCAATTTTGTCCCTATAGGGATTTGTGGTTCCAAAAATGCACGTTTTCTCCCATACCCATAAAAACAGGTTGGAGAATGTAGGGGCTACAGGTGTTCCCATGGCTACTCCGGACCGCTGCCAATACCACTTGTCATCAAATAAGAACACATTGTGTGACAATACAAAATCATGATTTTGATTTTGGAACCACGAATCCCTATAGGGACAAAATTGGGCACTGGTATCGTTATGTGGATGATGTGGTCTTGACTTGGAGGGGCACGGTGGTCGAGTTCGAAGAGTTTATTGTGCATATCAATTCCAACCCCCTCAACATGCAGTTCACAAGTGTGGTGGCCAATCCCACCCTATGTTTCCTGGACCTGGAACTGTATGTGGAGGACGGCCGGGTTTTAACCCGGGGCCACAGAAAAGACACTGCCACCAATTCCGTGCTCCTCCAGTCTAGTTTCCACCCTCCACACACGATCCAGGCTATCCCCTATGGACAGTTCGTCAGACTTAAACGCAATAACTACAAAAGGGAGGACTTTGTACTCCAAAGTAAGGAACTGGCGATTAGACTGTCCATGAGGGGATATGATATGGAGGATCTGAATAGAGCTTTTCAGCGAGCTGATAGGTTGAGTAGAGAGCATTTGATGACCAATAGAAAGAAGGTGAAAAGACGCCAAGGATCTGTGGACCAACCCTTTACCTGTGTGTTCGATTACTCCCCAATGGCAGGAAGGATTAAATCAATAATTCGGAGACATTGGTGTGAGTTCCAGAACAATATCGGTACCTGTACGATTGCCAAACACAAACCCCTTGTATCCTTTAGGAGAGTGCCAACTGTTGGAGATAAAATCACCAACAGTGAGTTTAGATCGGCGGATGAGCAAATTTGGCTGCAAAAACACATCCCGATTGGCAATTTTAGATGCGGAAATTGCAACCACTGTACACAATTTAAAACTGGTAAAAGCGTACAATTGGGCGCAAAGATCATACACTTTAAACAGTTCTTGCATTGCCGCTCTAAAAACACTGTGTATGCAATCATATGCTCATGTAACCGATTTTATGTGGGACAGACCACCCGCATGATCTGCACCCGTTTTCAGGAACATGTAAATTCCATCAGGACGGGTGTAGGGGCGGGGAGGTTTATCTCACATATGCGCGAATGTCACGGTGGAAATTCCAATGCTTTGCAATTTCTGGGCTTGAAAGAGATCCCCATACCCCATAGGGGAGGAAACCATGAACAGATTCTGCTCCAGCAGGAAGCTAGAATTATTTCTGAGACAGGGGCTTGTGGCCCCCTGGGATTAAATGAGAGAAACGAATTGCATTGTTTTCTCTCTAAATATTAGTTTACTGTAATTTGCCTCACTGTGCTGCTTAATAGTATCAAGCTTTCTCTTTTTAGGATGTATTTCGTTTTAATCTCTAAATGTTTATCTGTGAAAGTCTGGACGATTGTGTCCCCTTGTATGTACTGGTGTATGAGTTGATGATCTCCATGGCAACACCCCTGTTGATGCGGCCAATGACGGGCAGGCAGTGACGCCAGACCCGGAAGATGACGATGCGCAACACGCGGGGAGACTCGCTGCTCACCTATTGGTCAGAGCTAGCGCACATGTCACTTCCGATGTGCGGAGCCATAATGCCGGACGTCGCGGCGGCGGTTTGTGGGCGGTGTACCTGGCCGAAATGGCGGTGAGTGAAACGATTTAAAAACCAGATGATACTTGGGTCATGTTGTTCTTTATTTGCCTCTGAAGAAGCTTTCTTAGCGAAACAGCTGTCAGGCACCCCCTCACCCCCACTGTGAACCCCGTTGTCTGTTTCACCGTGGATTAAAGGTACCACTCTTCTGCTTCAACAGTGCCTCCATTTTTCTTTTCCTATGATTCCTTGCAGATGTTGACCTGGTTAGGATTCGAACCAGGGACCCTGCGCTGCAAGACGAGAGCGCTAACCACTACGCCACCGTCCTGCCCACATGAGAATCTATACTGGGGGCACCTATTCCTGGCTACCTACCTATTTTGCAGAGGCGTAGCTAGGGTTTTCAGCGCCCGGGGACAAAGACTATTAATGCGCCCCCTAAGGTGAAGGGTCGTGACCAAATGTGGGCGTGGTTATGGGTGTTCCACATTTGGCCACGCCCCTTCAAATGTACATGGAGGTTAGCAGGCTCACGCTCACCCACCCTCCCTCAGTATGTACCTTCCAGCATGTTCCAAGACAAATTCAGCAATCATGAGCCCCTCCCATCAAGACAAATTCCGCAATCATGAGCAAACATGAGGCCCCCAACATGACCAACTCAGCAATCATGAGGCCCCCAACAAGACAAATTTAGCAATCCTGAGGCCCCCAACAAGACAAATTCAGCAATCATGAGGCCCCTAACAAGACAAATTCAGCGATCTTGAGGCCCCCAACAAGACACATTCAGTAACCATGAGGCCCCCAACAAGACAAATTCAGCAGTCATGAGGCACATAAATATAGACAGCATTTCACATAAATAGGCAGAATGCCCCCTTAATATGGTAGACACCTCTCACCTGGCAGCAGTTCCCCAAAATACACTCAATCTGACAGCAGTGCGTCCCCAAAAATAGGTAGCCCCAGGTCTATAGGTGTCCCCAGAATAGGTGGCCAGCAGTATAGATGTCCCCAGAACAGGTAGCCAGGGGTATATGTGTCCTTTATATGTAGGCAGGGGTATGTGTCCCCAGTATATGTAGTCAGGGGTATATGTGCCCAGTATATGTAGCCAGGGGTATATGTGCCCAGTATATATAGTCAGGGGTATATGTGCCCATTATATATAGCCAGGGGTATATGTGCCCAGTATATGTAGACAGGGGAAAAAGCAAAAAGACAATCGAGAGCCCCCAATAGTGTATTACTGGTAGACAAGTAGCGTATTTGGTAAAAGACGAGATAATACTCACAAGTATGGGTTGCCAGCTTCAGGCAACCACTCTCAATGCGTATAGGGAGATTAGACCTGTCCCCACTCAGGCTAAAAGAAGTCGCTCTCCGTAGAAAAGAAAGGGTAAAACACCGATCCACCAGGTGGATTCCAATGTACAAGAAAAAGAACAGAGGCGCCAGCAGAATAAAATAGTAACCAATTAAAACCAATTAAAATGTTGGTGATGGGGGTGGACCCGTCTCCCCAACAAAAACACACAACCGCTGTATGATATAACAAATTTAATCAAATTTAGTGAGTACTCCAACAAAAAATTGCAACGCGTTTCTCAGGTCTCAAGCCCGCTTCCTCAGGCAAAATGCAACAGGAGCAACTGTAACATAAACACATAAAAATTCATATAATAAAAATTATAGATAAATAATAATAATAATAATAATAGTAATAGTAATAATACTAGTGCTAACAAGAACATGCATAAGATATATAGCACACATTAAAATTCATAAGACCACGGTTATCTGTAATTGTTAATCACAGTAAGAATTCATTAAAGAAGCAAGCCCTGGGTTAATCATATATAAAAAAAGGGGGGGGGGGAATACATATACATATATATACACACGCATCATAATGACCCAAGAGTGATTACTATAAGTAGTGGGTTGTTACCTGTATACACGGGGCAAACATTACCACATATATACACACACACCCCCACCACCCCTTCCTATCCACTCAGCATCCTTATTGGTAATATGGTAAAAGAAGATAATGTGCATGTTAATGATTAGCCCAATGTAAGTGGTCTAGAGCATGTAATGCTACGTCCCCCTAGATGGGTAGAGCCCTGTTCAAAGATGTCCTCATTCCCTAGTCCTCACTATGGTAGGAGGACTATAAGTTGTGGGCAGAGGGACCTACCAGCGCAGTGCTGTGAATAGTAAATAGTAAAGAAAGGGACTTACCAGCGCAGCGCTGTGGGTAGTATAGAGAGGGACTTACCAGCGCAGTAGTGTAAGCTAGTGTAGCGTCTCTGCACCGAATGGGCGCCACACCAGCTATTCAAATACCCTCCGTTCGTAGACTGGTAAAGGAAGGATTAGTAGGGGGGCGTGGTTTCAACCAGCGGAAGCCGTATTGCGCGTCCTCCTAATAGTTCGTAGCGGAGGTGCGGAGGTGCGTTATGTAAGGGCAATGAGTGCCCGGGCGCCATCATTGTTGTGGTACATGACGCGCATAGCCGTTCGTCAACAGCGAACGCGCGTCATATATGGGCAATGAACGCCTAGGCGCCATGTTTTCTTTGGCAAGTGGTACGTTTAGTTGTAAAGAGTGTAGTGGAGGTATGGGAGTGGGCAGACCTGACGTAATTGTAAGGGCATGTGTGCCCGCCCGCCATCTCAAATGTGGTCTAGTATAAGTGATGTGGAGATATTCCCATATCTCGGAGCACGGCTCCAAATTAACCCTTTGTGTTCCATAAGTCACTGGAACCGATCTCCCCGAATTGTGGACATTATCAATGTCAATGTTAGAGGGCTAAACTCTAAAGTTATCGTGATGCAACAATAATGAAACTGATAATAAGTAATAGTGAGTAATAATGATAAAATAATGAAATAATATAATAAAGGAAAATAATGAAATAATATAATAAAAGAAAAGGGGGACGAAAAAACAACAAACAAAAAAACAAAAAGTAAAAAAGAGGGGAGGGGGATGTTTCCTATGGTGTGCTGTATGTTGTGTTGGTGGTTAATCTAAAAGTCAAACATACACATATATGTGTGTATACCAACATGTGTCCATAACATCACATCCTGCCATACCATGGCAACACGTAACACATGACCTAGGGTGACAATAACCGCCATAGCCCCAATAACAACCCAATTATAATAAAAACCAAAAATAAATAAAATAAAATAAATTGAATCAAATTGAATTAGATTAAATTAAGTTCAGGTCCTACAGTACCTGTTTTTGATCTAGGTATGGTGTCAAATGCGTGTAGAAAATTCATGAAATATCGATTCACAAAAGTACGAAAAAATTACTAAAATCATCTAAAAACTATATAATAGAAATTGCTAAAAAGAGCGACTTTTGTATGAGTATGACCTATCATCTACTCTGGAACCCGAGCCACTATGTGGTCCCTAATTGCCAGGATTCCCGTATATGGCCTCAGGTTTACCACCCCTAAAACGTTTTTTCCAAGAGTTCATTTAGACCCATAGGGACAAGGGTTTTGAGGGTTTGAATCCAAAAAGTTTCCCTATTTTTAAGGATTTGGAATGCATTCGGTAATGTGGGATTGATGATCTCCAGCGCTATGAAAGATACTTTCGTCACATTTCTGTTATGGACCTGATCAAAATGTCTCGATAGACTGTGTTTTGGGAACCCTTTTAGGATGTTACGTTTATGTTGCCCTATCCTATCCCGTAGGTGTTGGCTTGTGCGTCCCACATATTGTGTTCCACAGGGACATGTAGCCACATAAATGACAAATCTTGACTCACAATCTATGTACTTTTTGATGGGATAGGTAATTTGATTGTAATGGGCTACAACCTGGTTTGTGGTGACTACAAAATTGCATGCTAAACAGCGAATCTTGTGGCATGCAAAGGAGCCTGTAGGTAAGACTGTCGTTTTTTGATCAGTCTTGATCTTACTTGGGGCCAATAGGTTTCGGAGGTTGGGTGCTCTCCGATATGTTAACACGGGTTTGTTCGGTATGTTTTCACATAGGTATGGATCCTGTTGTAATATTTCCCACCTCCTGGTGAGAATGTTTTTTATAGCTGTGTGTTGAGTATTAAACTTCGTGATAAACCTTAGGGAGGTATCTGAATTATGAATGGAAGTCGGATTATACATGGCTAACATGTGATGTGTCCGCTTTGTACACTAATATATCACATAGTTTCGGAATTGAAGCCACAAAACATTATCTAGAACTGGACCAGGAGATGCCCCATAAACAAAAGATTTTTTTATTACAGTGTGTGGAATTTATTTTAACGCATAATTATTTTTCATTTATGGAGAAGATATATCAACAGGTGGGTGGGACCGCCATGGGGAGCAACTTTGCACCAAGTTATGCAAATCTAGCGTTGGGATTATTAGAGACGATTTACATCCACAATAACAATCCATTTTTTGATCACATTGTATTATACAAACGTTATATCGACGATTTGGTGTTCATCTGGCAGGGGGACACATCCTTAATTTCACCATTTCTATATTATCTCAACTCCAACAGAGCCGGACTCACATTCACCTCACAATACAGTGATACCTCTCTTGAATTTTTAGATCTGGTTCTATTTCACAAACAAGGGAAAATAAAAACAAAAACACATTTCAAAAAGGTCGATTCTAATGGCTATATTCATTTCAACAGCTTCCACCACAAACCCTGGACAATAAACACTCCATACAATCAGTTTAGACGAATCTATAAAAACTGTACGGATATCGAGGATTATAACACACAGTCAAGAACGCTAGTCAAAAAGTTTCAAGAACGCAGATACCCAAAAAAACTTATACATAATGCAAGAAACAAAGCCAAATGTCCCTATATCCCTCCAACTGCTCATGAGACCACGATACCAACACTAATACCGACGAATTCAGATACCTCCCTAAGGTTTATCACGAAGTTTAATGCTCAACACACAGCTATAAAAAACATTCTCACCAGGAGGTGGGAAATATTACAACAGGATCCATACCTATGTGAAAACATATCGAACAAACCCGTGTTAACATATCGGAGAGCACCCAACCTCCGAAACCTATTGGCCCCAAGTAAGATCAAGACGGATCAAAAAACGACAGTCTTACCTACAGGCTCCTTTGCATGCCACAAGATTCGCTGTTTAGCATGCAATTTTGTAGTCACCACAAACCAGGTTGTAGCCCATTACAATCAAATTACCTATCCCATCAAAAAGTACATAGATTGTGAGTCAAGATTTGTCATTTATGTGGCTACATGTCCCTGTGGAACACAATATGTGGGACGCACAAGCCAACACCTACGGGATAGGATAGGGCAACATAAACGTAACATCCTAAAAGGGTTCCCAAAACACAGTCTATCGAGACATTTTGATCAGGTCCATAACAGAAATGTGACGGAAGTATCTTTCATAGCGCTGGAGATCATCAACCCCACATTACCGAATGCATTCCAAATCCTTAAAAATAGGGAAACTTTTTGGATTCAAACCCTCAAAACCCTTGTCCCTATGGGTCTAAATGAACTCTTGGAAAAAACGTTTTAGGGGTGGTAAACCTGAGGCCATATACGGGAATCCTGGCAATTAGGGACCACATAGTGGCTCGGGTTCCAGAGTAGATAATAGGTCATACTCATACAAAAGTCGCTCTTTTTAGCAATTTCTATTATATAGTTTTTAGATGATTTTAGTAATTTTTTCGTACTTTTGTGAATCGATATTTCATGAATTTTCTACACGCATTTGACACCATACCTAGATCAAAAACAGGTACTGTAGGACCTGAACTTAATTTAATCTAATTCAATTTGATTCAATTTATTTTATTTTATTTATTTTTGGGTTTTATTATAATTGGGTTGTTATTGGGGCTATGGCGGTTATTGTCACCCTAGGTCATGTGTTACGTGTTGCCATGGTATGGCAGGATGTGATGTTATGGACACATGTTGGTATACACACATATATGTGTATGTTTGACTTTTAGATTAACCACCAACACAACATACAGCACACCATAGGAAACATCCCCCTCCCCTCTTTTTTACTTTTTGTTTTTTTGTTTGTTGTTTTTTCGTCCCCCTTTTCTTTTATTATATTATTTCATTATTTTCCTTTATTATATTATTTCATTATTTTATCATTATTACTCACTATTACTTATTATCAGTTTCATTATTGTTGCATCACGATAACTTTAGAGGTTAGCCCTCTAACATTGACATTGATAATGTCCACAATTCGGGGAGATCGGTTCCAGTGACTTATGGAACACAAAGGGTTCATTTGGAGCCGTGCTCCGAGATATGGGAATATCTCCACATCACTTATACTAGACCACATTTGAGATGGCGGGCGGGCACACATGCCCTTACAATTACGTCAGGTCTGCCCACTCCCATACCTCCACTACACTCTTTACAACTAAACGTACCACTTGCCAAAGAAAACATGGCGCCTAGGCGTTCATTGCCCATATATGACGCGCGTCCGCTGTTGACGAACGGCTATACGCGTCATGTACCACAACAATGATGGCGCCCGGGCACTCATTGCCCTTACATAATGCACCTACGCACCTCCGCTACGAACTATTAGGAGGACGCGCAATACGGCTTCCGCTGGTTGAAACCACGCCCCCCTACAAATCCTTCCGTTACCAGTCTACGAACGGAGGGTATTTGAATAGCTGGTGTGGCGCCCATTCGGTGCAGAGATGCTACACTAGCTTACACTACTGCGCTGGTAAGTCCCTCTCTATACTACCCACAGCGCTGCGCTGGTAAGTCCCTTTCTTTACTATTTACTATTCACAGCACTGCGCTGGTAGGTCCCTCTGCCCACAACTTATAGTCCTCCTACCATAGTGAGGACTAGGGAATGAGGACATCTTTGAACGGGGCTCTACCCATCTAGGGGGACGTAGCATTACATGCTCTAGGCCACTTACATTGGGCTAATCATTAACATGCACATTATCTTCTTTTACCATATTACCAATAAGGATGCTGAGTGGATAGGAAGGGGTGGTGGGGGTGTGTGTGTATATATGTGGTAATGTTTGCCCCGTGTATACAGGTAACAACCCACTACTTAAAGTAATCACTCTTGGGTCATTATGATGCGTGTGTATATATATGTATATGTATTTCCCCCCCCCCCCCCCTTTTTTTATATATGATTAACCCAGGGCTTGCTTCTTTAATGAATTCTTACTGTGATTAACAATTACAGATAACCGTGGTCTTATGAATTTTAATGTGTGCTATATATCTTATGCATGTTCTTGTTAGCACTAGTATTATTACTATTACTATTATTATTATTATTATTATTATTATTTATCTATAATTTTTATTATATGAATTTTTATGTGTTTATGTTACAGTTGCTCCTGTTGCATTTTGCCTGAGGAAGCGGGCTTGAGACCCGAGAAACGCGTTGCAATTTTTTGTTGGAGTACTCACTAAATTTGATTAAATTTGTTATATCATACAGCGGTTGTGTGTTTTTGTTGGGGAGACGGGTCCACCCGCCTCACCAACATTTTAATTGGTTTTATATTGGTTACTATTTTATTCTGCTGGCGCCTCTGTTCTTTTTCTTGTACATTGGAATCCACCTGGTGGATGGGTGTTTTACCCTTTCTTTTCTACGGAGAGCGACTTCTTTTAGCCTGAGTGGGGACAGGTCTAATCTCCCCATACGCATTGAGAGTGGTTGCCTGAAGCTGGCAACCCATACTTGTGAGTATTATCTCGTCTTTTACCAAATACGCTACTTGTCTACCAGTAATACACTATTGGGGGCTCTCAATTGTCTTTTTGCTTTTTCCACATATTGTTCCTTGGACAAGTCCAACGGTTGATCGATTGTAGACCCCAACACCGCTGAATTTGAGATGAATTTCATCGAACGACGCAATGCATATAGGACTGACCTTTTGGCAGCCTTCAAGAAACCTGTCACATCTGATACTCCGGTACAGATACAAGGTGAATCTGTACCTGATAAGGAAATCCAGATTGACCTAAAACCAATTTTTCAGAAACTTGAGAATGCTCTGAAAGATGAATTTTTTAATCAAGCAGATATATCGATGCAACAGACTTATATAGAGGAAAAAATATCGCCGGATGGCATAAGGGTGAAAACTCTATCAGCTTTTCCTAAGGACACTATATTTACAGAGGACTGGTATACCTATTTGGAATGTTGTTCGGAGGGAATGATGACCAGAATTATTAATAAACGCACTACACTGATAGAAGAATTACAACCAATCATAGAAGACTGTAAAAAGGCACTTGCTCCTTACACTATAACTACTAAATATCAAGCACTTATGTCTAATCTAATCACCAGAGTACAAAAATTTGAGCATGACACCATTGATAACAAACTACACAAACTAAATAGGGACAGACTAGCTTATGCTGAACACAAAGAAAGGGAGCGCAAACCTAAGGCCCCACCTTCATACCCCCAACACCCAGCTCAACCAAAATATCCAAAGGAAGGACTTACCCCAAAACTGGGACCAGCTAATATTCCAGCACTTATGAATATCCACATTCCCCCACCACCGTTTTTGTACCCCAATTTTCCCCCACCACCCATCAACTCCAATATTGAAAACATGGAAACAATCAAGTCGGGTCCTAGCTTGAAAATGACCACTTCAGAGGGACAAACAACACCCACTAACATACCACAAACTAAAACAAATGTGGCCCCTGATAAATCATCAAAAAGCAGTTTTAATTTTTCCCCCAACTCATCCAAATTCGTTTTTTCCAAAATTCCATCTAACAACCCAGTCCCCATCCGCTTCAAACCAGTGGCGAACAAGCCCCGTCCATCACAACAAACTCACAGAACCACAAATACACTTAGTCAGACCCCACGACAACATAAGGAGACACAATCTATCGTCAATTTCTTAAAATCCCCAAAATACAATTTCACCAAGGGACCAACGCCCCCCACTCTGTTTAGACATACCAGCAATCTACCAGTTGACATGACAACCAAGCCTACTAATGACCCTATGGGTCAAGCTGATACCCTCACCCAAGGATCGGTTCAGTCACCTACACAAGTCACTAATGGCTCCACTATCAGTATCCAGGACCATAGCCCTCGGGATGAACCCAGCGGTATCCCAACAGAAAGGTCCAACCATACCGACGCAACCATTAATCTTACACAACTCAGCACCTATAACTCCCAGGATCTCACCAGTTCCCTCTCCCCGCTCTTGGACAATAGTCTATTAGAACATGATTTACCCATACCCACGGGTCATCCCTCTATAGAGAGCACAAGTGATCACTCAGAGTCTTTTTTAGACCTCCCATCCACTCTAACAAACCACCAGCCGGACCCACTACACAAAAAACTTCCCAGTCCCAAGGCTTCTCACACTATCCTACAACCCAAGAGTGTCCGCAAACGTCCACTTTCAAACTACGGAAACGAGGATCAAGGGGGAAGGGAAAGAGGAGGGGAGAAAAGAAACAAAACATAGCCTCTATCACTGACAGCCAAAGTAAATCAGTCTTTAATCTCTCTGATTATGTACTGAAAGAAAACGAAATTAAGTTACTAAGCAAGGGACTATCCTTTTGTCCCACTAATAATGCTGAAGTAAGTGAATTATACACAGATTTGAATACTTTCACACGGAAATTGACCCTGAAAAGGCATTTTGAGATGAAAAAAATTGATAAAATGGTAACACCAATTCTCACTACAAATGATAATATACCAACTGTAATAGTAAATGAACAAGAAATATTATTAGAAAAGTGTATTTCTACATCCCTGAAGGGCCGGTCTAGGTTTTACCCAACGGCCTCTAAAGGCAATTTTATTGAAACATTTTACGCATTAACCTTGGAGGACCTACAAAAGCTATGCCAGGAGGATATCAGATACCCCTCCAATCTTTCCCCCTCCGAGAAAACTGCCCTCAAATGTCTCAAAAACAACACTAATGTGATCATCAAACCTGCGGACAAAGGGGGTGGTATAGTTCTTCTAAACAGAGAAGACTACATAGAGAAATCACTCCGCCTCCTTAATGACCCAATCAGCTATCAGGTCATCACACAGGATCCCACCAGCAGATACAGTACAGCACTCAAAACTTTTATTAATAATGCCCTAATGGAGGGGCTTATCACCAAAAATGAAAGAAACTTCATACTGGTTGAGAACCCCGTAATGCCATTCTTTTATCAATTACCCAAAATACACAAATGTTTACACAAACCTCCAGGAAGGCCCATAATATCGGGCATTAATTCTGTTACAAGTAACTTATCAAAATTTGTGGACCAACACTTGCAAAAACATGTACAGCAATTAGCATCTTACACCAGAGACTCACAGCACTTAATCGAGGTACTCAAAGATTATGAATGGAAGTCGGATTATACATGGCTAACATGTGATGTGTCCGCTTTGTACACTAATATATCACATAGTTTCGGAATTGAAGCCACAAAACATTATCTAGAACTGGACCAGGAGATGCCCCATAAACAAAAGATTTTTTTATTACAGTGTGTGGAATTTATTTTAACGCATAATTATTTTTCATTTATGGAGAAGATATATCAACAGGTGGGTGGGACCGCCATGGAGGGCAGCTTTGCACCAAGTTATGCAAATCTAGCGATGGGATTATTAGAGACGATTTACATCCACAATAACAATCCATTTTTTGATCACATTGTATTATACAAACGTTATATCGACGATTTGGTGTTCATCTGGCAGGGGGACACATCCTTAATTTCACCATTTCTATATTATCTCAACTCCAACAGAGCCGGACTCACATTCACCTCACAATACAGTGATACCTCTCTTGAATTTTTAGATCTGGTTCTATTTCACAAACAAGGGAAAATAAAAACAAAAACACATTTCAAAAAGGTCGATTCTAATGGCTATATTCATTTCAACAGCTTCCACCACAAACCCTGGACAATAAACACTCCATACAATCAGTTTAGACGAATCTATAAAAACTGTACGGATATCGAGGATTATAACACACAGTCAAGAACACTAGTCAAAAAGTTTCAAGAACGCAGATACCCAAAAAAACTTATACATAATGCAAGAAACAAAGCCAAACGTCCCTATATCCCTCCAACTGCTCATGAGACCACGACACCAACACTAATACCGACGAATTCAGATACCTCCCTAAGGTTTATCACGAAGTTTAATGCTCAACACACAGCTATAAAAAACATTCTCACCAGGAGGTGGGAAATATTACAACAGGATCCATACCTATGTGAAAACATACCGAACAAACCCGTGTTAACATATCGGAGAGCACCCAACCTCCGAAACCTATTGGCCCCAAGTAAGATCAAGACTGATCAAAAAACGACAGTCTTACCTACAGGCTCCTTTGCATGCCACAAGATTCGCTGTTTAGCATGCAATTTTGTAGTCACCACAAACCAGGTTGTAGCCCATTACAATCAAATTACCTATCCCATCAAAAAGTACATAGATTGTGAGTCAAGATTTGTCATTTATGTGGCTACATGTCCCTGTGGAACACAATATGTGGGACGCACAAGCCAACACCTACGGGATAGGATAGGGCAACATAAACGTAACATCCTAAAAGGGTTCCCAAAACACAGTCTATCGAGACATTTTGATCAGGTCCATAACAGAAATGTGACGAAAGTATCTTTCATAGCGCTGGAGATCATCAACCCCACATTACCGAATGCATTCCAAATCCTTAAAAATAGGGAAACTTTTTGGATTCAAACCCTCAAAACCCTTGTCCCTATGGGTCTAAATGAACTCTTGGAAAAAACGTTTTAGGGGTGGTAAACCTGAGGCCATATACGGGAATCCTGGCAATTAGGGACCACATAGTGGCTCGGGTTCCAGAGTAGATGATAGGTCATACTCATACAAAAGTCGCTCTTTTTAGCAATTTCTATTATATAGTTTTTAGATGATTTTAGTAATTTTTTCGTACTTTTGTGAATCGATATTTCATGAATTTTCTACACGCATTTGACACCATACCTAGATCAAAAACAGGTACTGTAGGACCTGAACTTAATTTAATCTAATTCAATTTGATTCAATTTATTTTATTTTATTTATTTTTGGGTTTTATTATAATTGGGTTGTTATTGGGGCTATGGCGGTTATTGTCACCCTAGGTCATGTGTTACGTGTTGCCATGGTATGGCAGGATGTGATGTTATGGACACATGTTGGTATACACACATATATGTGTATGTTTGACTTTTAGATTAACCACCAACACAACATACAGCACACCATAGGAAACATCCCCCTCCCCTCTTTTTTACTTTTTGTTTTTTTGTTTGTTGTTTTTTCGTCCCCCTTTTCTTTTATTATATTATTTCATTATTTTCCTTTATTATATTATTTCATTATTTTATCATTATTACTCACTATTACTTATTATCAGTTTCATTATTGTTGCATCACGATAACTTTAGAGTTTAGCCCTCTAACATTGACATTGATAATGTCCACAATTCGGGGAGATCGGTTCCAGTGACTTATGGAACACAAAGGGTTAATTTGGAGCCGTGCTCCGAGATATGGGAATATCTCCACATCACTTATACTAGACCACATTTGAGATGGCGGGCGGGCACACATGCCCTTACAATTACGTCAGGTCTGCCCACTCCCATACCTCCACTACACTCTTTACAACTAAACGTACCACTTGCCAAAGAAAACATGGCGCCTAGGCGTTCATTGCCCATATATGACGCGCGTTCGCTGTTGACGAACGGCTATGCGCGTCATGTACCACAACAATGATGGCGCCCGGGCACTCATTGCCCTTACATAACGCACCTCCGCACCTCTGCTACGAACTATTAGGAGGACGCGCAATACGGCTTCCGCTGGTTGAAACCACGCCCCCTACAAATCCTTCCGTTACCAGTCTACGAACGGAGGGTATTTGAATAGCTGGTGTGGCGCCCATTCGGTGCAGAGACGCTACACTAGCTTACACTACTGCGCTGGTAAGTCCCTCTCTATACTACCCACAGTGCTGCGCTGGTAAGTCCCTTTCTTTACTATTTACTATTCACAGCACTGCGCTGGTAGGTCCCTCTGCCCACAACTTATAGTCCTCCTACCATAGTGAGGACTAGGGAATGAGGACATCTTTGAACGGGGCTCTACCCATCTAGGGGGACGTAGCATTACATGCTCTAGGCCACTAACATTGGGCTAATCATTAACATGCACATTATCTTCTTTTACCATATTACCAATAAGGATGCTGAGTGGATAGGAAGGGGTGGTGGGGGTGTGTGTGTATATATGTGGTAATGTTTGCCCCGTGTATACAGGTAACAACCCACTACTTATAGTAATCACTCTTGGGTCATTATGATGCGTGTGTATATATATGTATATGTATTCCCCCCCCCCCTTTTTTATATATATGATTAACCCAGGGCTTGCTTCTTTAATGAATTCTTACTGTGATTAACAATTACAGATAACCGTGGTCTTATGAATTTTAATGTGTGCTATATATCTTATGCATGTTCTTGTTAGCACTAGTATTATTACTATTACTATTATTATTATTATTATTATTTATCTATAATTTTTATTATATGAATTTTTATGTGTTTATGTTACAGTTGCTCCTGTTGCATTTTGCCTGAGGAAGCGGGCTTGAGACCCGAGAAACGCGTTGCAATTTTTTGTTGGAGTACTCACTAAATTTGATTAAATTTGTTATATCATACAGCGGTTGTGTGTTTTTGTTGGGGAGACGGGTCCACCCCCGTCACCAACATTTTAATTGGTTTTAATTGGTTACTATTTTATTCTGCTGGCGCCTCTGTTCTTTTTCTTGTACATTGGAATCCACCTGGTGGATGGGTGTTTTACCCTTTCTTTTCTACGGAGAGCGACTTCTTTTAGCCTGAGTGGGGACAGGTCTAATCTCCCCATACGCATTGAGAGTGGTTGCCTGAAGCTGGCAACCCATACTTGTGAGTATTATCTCGTCTTTTACCAAATACGCTACTTGTCTACCAGTAATACACTATTGGGGGCTCTCGATTGTCTTTTTGCTTTTTCCACATATTGTTCCTTGGACAAGTCCAACGGTTGATCGATTGTAGACCCCAACACCGCTGAATAATAGGGACAGACTAGCTTATGCTGAACACAAAGAAAGGGAGCGCAAACCTAAGGCCCCACCTTCATACCCCCAACACCCAGCTCAACCAAAATATCCAAAGGAAGGACTTACCCCAAAACTGGGACCAGCTAATATTCCAGCACTTATGAATATCCACATTCCCCCACCACCGTTTTTGTACCCCAATTTTCCCCCACCACCCATCAACTCCAATATTGAAAACATGGAAACAATCAAGTCGGGTCCTAGCTTGAAAATGACCACTTCAGAGGGACAAACAACACCCACTAACATACCACAAACTAAAACAAATGTGGCACCCGATAAATCATCAAAAAGCAGTTTTAATTTTTCCCCCAACTCATCCAAATTCGTTTTTTCCAAAATTCCATCTAACAACCCAGTCCCCATCCGCTCCAAACCAGTGGCGAACAAGCCCCGTCCATCGCAACAAACTCACAGAACCACAAATGCACTTAGTCAGACCCCACGACAACATAAGGAGACACAATCTATCGTCAATTTCTTAAAATCCCCAAAATACAATTTCACCAAGGGACCAACGCCCCCCACTCTGTTTAGACATACCAGCAATCTACCAGTTGACATGACAACCAAGCCTACTAATGACCCTATGGGTCAAGCTGATACCCTCACCCAAGGATCGGTTCAGTCACCTACACAAGTCACTAATGGCTCCGCTATCAGTATCCAGGACCATAGCCCTCGGGATGAACCCAGCGGTATCCCAACAGAAAGGTCCAACCATACCGACGCAACCATTAATCTTACACAACTCAGCACCTATAACTCCCAGGATCTCACCAGTTCCCTCTCCCCGAATTGGACAATAGTCTATTAGAACATGATTTACCCATACCCACGGGTCATCCCTCTATAGAGAGCACAAGTGATCACTCAGAGTCTTTTTTAGACCTCCCATCCACTCTAACAAACCACCAGCCGGACCCACTACACAAAAAACTTCCCAGTCCCAAGGCTTCTCACACTATCCTACAACCCAAGAGTGTCCGCAAATGTCCACTTTCAAACTACGGAAACGAGGATCAAGGGGGAAGGGAAAGAGGAGGGGAGAAAAGAAACAAAACATAGCCTCTATCACTGACAGCCAAAGTAAATCAGTCTTTAATCTCTCTGATTATGTACTGAAAGAAAACGAAATTAAGTTACTAAGCAAGGGACTATCCTTTTGTCCCACTAATAATGCTGAAGTAAGTGAATTATACACAGATTTGAATACTTTCACACGGAAATTGACCCTGAAAAGGCATTTTGAGATGAAAAAAATTGATAAAATGGTAACACCAATTCTCACTACAAATGATAATATACCAACTGTAATAGTAAATGAACAAGAAATATTATTAGAAAAGTGTATTTCTACATCCCTGAAGGGCCGGTCTAGGTTTTACCCAACGGCCTCTAAAGGCAATTTTATTGAAACATTTTACGCATTAACCTTGGAGGACCTACAAAAGCTATGCCAGGAGGATATCAGATACCCCTCCAATCTTTCCCCCTCCAAGAAAACTGCCCTAAAATGTCTCAAAAACAACACTAATGTGATCATCAAACCTGCGGACAAAGGGGGTAGTATAGTTCTTCTAAACAGAGAAGATTACATAGAGGAATCACTCCACCTCCTTAATGACCCAATCAGCTATCAGGTCATCACACAGGATCCCACCAGCAGATACAGTACAGCACTCAAAACTTTTATTAATAATGCCCTAATGGAGGGGCTTATCACCAAAAATGAAAGAAACTTCATACTGGTTGAGAACCCCGTAATGCCATTCTTTTATCAATTACCCAAAATACACAAATGTTTACACAAACCTCCAGGAAGGCCCATAATATCGGGCATTAATTCTGTTACAAGTAACTTATCAAAATTTGTGGACCAACACTTGCAAAAACATGTACAGCAATTAGCATCTTACACCAGAGACTCACAGCACTTAATCGAGGTACTCAAAGATTATGAATGGAAGTCGGATTATACATGGCTAACATGTGATGTGTCCGCTTTGTACACTAATATATCACATAGTTTCGGAATTGAAGCCACAAAACATTATCTAGAACTGGACCAGGAGATGCCCCATAAACAAAAGATTTTTTTATTACAGTGTGTGGAATTTATTTTAACGCATAATTATTTTTCATTTATAGAGAAGATATATCAACAGGTGGGTGGGACCGCCATGGAGGGCAGCTTTGCACCAAGTTATGCAAATCTAGCGATGGGATTATTAGAGACGATTTACATCCACAATAACAATCCATTTTTTGATCACATTGTATTATACAAACGTTATATCGACGATTTGGTGTTCATCTGGCAGGGGGACACATCCTTAATTTCACCATTTCTATATTATCTCAACTCCAACAGAGCCGGACTCACATTCACCTCACAATACAGTGATACCTCTCTTGAATTTTTAGATCTGGTTCTATTTCACAAACAAGGGAAAATAAAAACAAAAACACATTTCAAAAAGGTCGATTCTAATGGCTATATTCATTTCAACAGCTTCCACCACAAACCCTGGACAATAAACACTCCATACAATCAGTTTAGACGAATCTATAAAAACTGTACGGATATCGAGGATTATAACACACAGTCAAGAACACTAGTCAAAAAGTTTCAAGAACGCAGATACCCAAAAAAACTTATACATAATGCAAGAAACAAAGCCAAACGTCCCTATATCCCTCCAACTGCTCATGAGACCACGACACCAACACTAATACCGACGAATTCAGATACCTCCCTAAGGTTTATCACGAAGTTTAATGCTCAACACACAGCTATAAAAAACATTCTCACCAGGAGGTGGGAAATATTACAACAGGATCCATACCTATGTGAAAACATACCGAACAAACCCGTGTTAACATATCGGAGAGCACCCAACCTCCGAAACCTATTGGCCCCAAGTAAGATCAAGACTGATCAAAAAACGACAGTCTTACCTACAGGCTCCTTTGCATGCCACAAGATTCGCTGTTTAGCATGCAATTTTGTAGTCACCACAAACCAGGTTGTAGCCCATTACAATCAAATTACCTATCCCATCAAAAAGTACATAGATTGTGAGTCAAGATTTGTCATTTATGTGGCTACATGTCCCTGTGGAACACAATATGTGGGACGCACAAGCCAACACCTACGGGATAGGATAGGGCAACATAAACGTAACATCCTAAAAGGGTTCCCAAAACACAGTCTATCGAGACATTTTGATCAGGTCCATAACAGAAATGTGACGAAAGTATCTTTCATAGCGCTGGAGATCATCAACCCCACATTACCGAATGCATTCCAAATCCTTAAAAATAGGGAAACTTTTTGGATTCAAACCCTCAAAACCCTTGTCCCTATGGGTCTAAATGAACTCTTGGAAAAAACGTTTTAGGGGTGGTAAACCTGAGGCCATATACGGGAATCCTGGCAATTAGGGACCACATAGTGGCTCGGGTTCCAGAGTAGATGATAGGTCATACTCATACAAAAGTCGCTCTTTTTAGCAATTTCTATTATATAGTTTTTAGATGATTTTAGTAATTTTTTCGTACTTTTGTGAATCGATATTTCATGAATTTTCTACACGCATTTGACACCATACCTAGATCAAAAACAGGTACTGTAGGACCTGAACTTAATTTAATCTAATTCAATTTGATTCAATTTATTTTATTTTATTTATTTTTGGGTTTTATTATAATTGGGTTGTTATTGGGGCTATGGCGGTTATTGTCACCCTAGGTCATGTGTTACGTGTTGCCATGGTATGGCAGGATGTGATGTTATGGACACATGTTGGTATACACACATATATGTGTATGTTTGACTTTTAGATTAACCACCAACACAACATACAGCACACCATAGGAAACATCCCCCTCCCCTCTTTTTTACTTTTTGTTTTTTTGTTTGTTGTTTTTTCGTCCCCCTTTTCTTTTATTATATTATTTCATTATTTTCCTTTATTATATTATTTCATTATTTTATCATTATTACTCACTATTACTTATTATCAGTTTCATTATTGTTGCATCACGATAACTTTAGAGTTTAGCCCTCTAACATTGACATTGATAATGTCCACAATTCGGGGAGATCGGTTCCAGTGACTTATGGAACACAAAGGGTTAATTTGGAGCCGTGCTCCGAGATATGGGAATATCTCCACATCACTTATACTAGACCACATTTGAGATGGCGGGCGGGCACACATGCCCTTACAATTACGTCAGGTCTGCCCACTCCCATACCTCCACTACACTCTTTACAACTAAACGTACCACTTGCCAAAGAAAACATGGCGCCTAGGCGTTCATTGCCCATATATGACGCGCGTTCGCTGTTGACGAACGGCTATGCGCGTCATGTACCACAACAATGATGGCGCCCGGGCACTCATTGCCCTTACATAACGCACCTCCGCACCTCTGCTACGAACTATTAGGAGGACGCGCAATACGGCTTCCGCTGGTTGAAACCACGCCCCCTACAAATCCTTCCGTTACCAGTCTACGAACGGAGGGTATTTGAATAGCTGGTGTGGCGCCCATTCGGTGCAGAGACGCTACACTAGCTTACACTACTGCGCTGGTAAGTCCCTCTCTATACTACCCACAGTGCTGCGCTGGTAAGTCCCTTTCTTTACTATTTACTATTCACAGCACTGCGCTGGTAGGTCCCTCTGCCCACAACTTATAGTCCTCCTACCATAGTGAGGACTAGGGAATGAGGACATCTTTGAACGGGGCTCTACCCATCTAGGGGGACGTAGCATTACATGCTCTAGGCCACTAACATTGGGCTAATCATTAACATGCACATTATCTTCTTTTACCATATTACCAATAAGGATGCTGAGTGGATAGGAAGGGGTGGTGGGGGTGTGTGTGTATATATGTGGTAATGTTTGCCCCGTGTATACAGGTAACAACCCACTACTTATAGTAATCACTCTTGGGTCATTATGATGCGTGTGTATATATATGTATATGTATTTCCCCCCCCCCCCCTTTTTTATATATATGATTAACCCAGGGCTTGCTTCTTTAATGAATTCTTACTGTGATTAACAATTACAGATAACCGTGGTCTTATGAATTTTAATGTGTGCTATATATCTTATGCATGTTCTTGTTAGCACTAGTATTATTACTATTACTATTATTATTATTATTATTATTTATCTATAATTTTTATTATATGAATTTTTATGTGTTTATGTTACAGTTGCTCCTGTTGCATTTTGCCTGAGGAAGCGGGCTTGAGACCCGAGAAACGCGTTGCAATTTTTTGTTGGAGTACTCACTAAATTTGATTAAATTTGTTATATCATACAGCGGTTGTGTGTTTTTGTTGGGGAGACGGGTCCACCCCCGTCACCAACATTTTAATTGGTTTTAATTGGTTACTATTTTATTCTGCTGGCGCCTCTGTTCTTTTTCTTGTACATTGGAATCCACCTGGTGGATGGGTGTTTTACCCTTTCTTTTCTACGGAGAGCGACTTCTTTTAGCCTGAGTGGGGACAGGTCTAATCTCCCCATACGCATTGAGAGTGGTTGCCTGAAGCTGGCAACCCATACTTGTGAGTATTATCTCGTCTTTTACCAAATACGCTACTTGTCTACCAGTAATACACTATTGGGGGCTCTCGATTGTCTTTTTGCTTTTTCCACATATTGTTCCTTGGACAAGTCCAACGGTTGATCGATTGTAGACCCCAACACCGCTGAATAATAGGGACAGACTAGCTTATGCTGAACACAAAGAAAGGGAGCGCAAACCTAAGGCCCCACCTTCATACCCCCAACACCCAGCTCAACCAAAATATCCAAAGGAAGGACTTACCCCAAAACTGGGACCAGCTAATATTCCAGCACTTATGAATATCCACATTCCCCCACCACCGTTTTTGTACCCCAATTTTCCCCCACCACCCATCAACTCCAATATTGAAAACATGGAAACAATCAAGTCGGGTCCTAGCTTGAAAATGACCACTTCAGAGGGACAAACAACACCCACTAACATACCACAAACTAAAACAAATGTGGCACCCGATAAATCATCAAAAAGCAGTTTTAATTTTTCCCCCAACTCATCCAAATTCGTTTTTTCCAAAATTCCATCTAACAACCCAGTCCCCATCCGCTCCAAACCAGTGGCGAACAAGCCCCGTCCATCGCAACAAACTCACAGAACCACAAATGCACTTAGTCAGACCCCACGACAACATAAGGAGACACAATCTATCGTCAATTTCTTAAAATCCCCAAAATACAATTTCACCAAGGGACCAACGCCCCCCACTCTGTTTAGACATACCAGCAATCTACCAGTTGACATGACAACCAAGCCTACTAATGACCCTATGGGTCAAGCTGATACCCTCACCCAAGGATCGGTTCAGTCACCTACACAAGTCACTAATGGCTCCGCTATCAGTATCCAGGACCATAGCCCTCGGGATGAACCCAGCGGTATCCCAACAGAAAGGTCCAACCATACCGACGCAACCATTAATCTTACACAACTCAGCACCTATAACTCCCAGGATCTCACCAGTTCCCTCTCCCCGAATTGGACAATAGTCTATTAGAACATGATTTACCCATACCCACGGGTCATCCCTCTATAGAGAGCACAAGTGATCACTCAGAGTCTTTTTTAGACCTCCCATCCACTCTAACAAACCACCAGCCGGACCCACTACACAAAAAACTTCCCAGTCCCAAGGCTTCTCACACTATCCTACAACCCAAGAGTGTCCGCAAACGTCCACTTTCAAACTACGGAAACGAGGATCAAGGGGGAAGGGAAAGAGGAGGGGAGAAAAGAAACAAAACATAGCCTCTATCACTGACAGCCAAAGTAAATCAGTCTTTAATCTCTCTGATTATGTACTGAAAGAAAACGAAATTAAGTTACTAAGCAAGGGACTATCCTTGTGTCCCACTAATAATGCTGAACTAAGTGAATTATACACAGATTTGAATACTTTCACACGGAAATTGACCCTGAAAAGGCATTTTGCCATGAAAAAAATTGATAAAATGGTAACACCAATTCTCACTACAAATGATAATATACCAACTGTAATAGTAAATGAACAAGAAATATTATTAGAAAAGTGTATTTCTACATCCCTGAAGGGCCGGTCTAGGTTTTACCCAACGGCCTCTAAAGGCAATTTTATTGAAACATTTTACGCATTAACCTTGGAGGACCTACAAAAGCTATGCCAGGAGGATATCAGATACCCCTCCAATCTTTCCCCCTCCGAGAAAACTGCCCTCAAATGTCTCAAAAACAACACTAATGTGATCATCAAACCTGCGGACAAAGGGGGTAGTATAGTTCTTCTAAACAGAGAAGATTACATAGAGGAATCACTCCACCTCCTTAATGGCCCAATCAGCTATCAGGTCATCACACAGGATCCCACCAGCAGATACAGTACAGCACTCAAAACTTTTATTAATAATGCCCTAATGGAGGGGCTTATCACCAAAAATGAAAGAAACTTCATACTGGTTGAGAACCCCGTAATGCCATTCTTTTATCAATTACCCAAAATACACAAATGTTTACACAAACCTCCAGGAAGGCCCATAATATCGGGCATTAATTCTGTTACAAGTAACTTATCAAAATTTGTGGACCAACACTTGCAAAAACATGTACAGCAATTAGCATCTTACACCAGAGACTCACAGCACTTAATCGAGGTACTCAAAGATTATGAATGGAAGTCGGATTATACATGGCTAACATGTGATGTGTCCGCTTTGTACACTAATATATCACATAGTTTCGGAATTGAAGCAACAAAACATTATCTAGAACTGGACCAGGAGATGCCCCATAAACAAAAGATTTTTTTATTACAGTGTGTGGAATTTATTTTAACGCATAATTATTTTTCATTTATGGAGAAGATATATCAACAGGTGGGTGGGACCGCCATGGAGGGCAGCTTTGCACCAAGTTATGCAAATCTAGCGATGGGATTATTAGAGACGATTTACATCCACAATAACAATCCATTTTTTGATCACATTGTATTATACAAACGTTATATCGACGATTTGGTGTTCATCTGGCAGGGGGACACATCCTTAATTTCACCATTTCTATATTATCTCAACTCCAACAGAGCCGGACTCACATTCACCTCACAATACAGTGATACCTCTCTTGAATTTTTAGATCTGGTTCTATTTCACAAACAAGGGAAAATAAAAACAAAAACACATTTCAAAAAGGTCGATTCTAATGGCTATATTCATTTCAACAGCTTCCACCACAAACCCTGGACAATAAACACTCCATACAATCAGTTTAGACGAATCTATAAAAACTGTATGGATATCGAGGATTATAACACACAGTCAAGAACACTAGTCAAAAAGTTTCAAGAACGCAGATACCCAAAAAAACTTATACATAATGCAAGAAACAAAGCCAAACGTCCCTATATCCCTCCAACTGCTCATGAGACCACGACACCAACACTAATACCGACGAATTCAGATACCTCCCTAAGGTTTATCACGAAGTTTAATGCTCAACACACAGCTATAAAAAACATTCTCACCAGGAGGTGGGAAATATTACAACAGGATCCATACCTATGTGAAAACATACCGAACAAACCCGTGTTAACATATCGGAGAGCACCCAACCTCCGAAACCTATTGGCCCCAAGTAAGATCAAGACTGATCAAAAAACGACAGTCTTACCTACAGGCTCCTTTGCATGCCACAAGATTCGCTGTTTAGCATGCAATTTTGTAGTCACCACAAACCAGGTTGTAGCCCATTACAATCAAATTACCTATCCCATCAAAAAGTACATAGATTGTGAGTCAAGATTTGTCATTTATGTGGCTACATGTCCCTGTGGAACACAATATGTGGGACGCACAAGCCAACACCTACGGGATAGGATAGGGCAACATAAACGTAACATCCTAAAAGGGTTCCCAAAACACAGTCTATCGAGACATTTTGATCAGGTCCATAACAGAAATGTGACGGAAGTATCTTTCATAGCGCTGGAGATCATCAACCCCACATTACCGAATGCATTCCAAATACTTAAAAATAGGGAAACTTTTTGGATTCAAACCCTCAAAACCCTTGTCCCTATGGGTCTAAATGAACTCTTGGAAAAAACGTTTTAGGGGTGGTAAACCTGAGGCCATATACGGGAATCCTGGCAATTAGGGACCACATAGTGGCTCGGGTTCCAGAGTAGATAATAGGTCATACTCATACAAAAGTCGCTCTTTTTAGCAATTTCTATTATATAGTCTTTAGATGATTTTAGTAATTTTTTCGTACTTTTGTGAATCGATATTTCATGAATTTTCTACACGCATTTGACACCATACCTAGATCAAAAACAGGTACTGTAGGACCTGAACTTAATTTAATCTAATTCAATTTGATTCAATTTATTTTATTTTATTTATTTTTGGGTTTTATTATAATTGGGTTGTTATTGGGGCTATGGCGGTTATTGTCACCCTAGGTCATGTGTTACGTGTTGCCATGGTATGGCAGGATGTGATGTTATGGACACATGTTGGTATACACACATATATGTGTATGTTTGACTTTTAGATTAACCACCAACACAACATACAGCACACCATAGGAAACATCCCCCTCCCCTCTTTTTTACTTTTTGTTTTTTTGTTTGTTGTTTTTTCGTCCCCCTTTTCTTTTATTATATTATTTCATCATTTTCCTTTATTATATTATTTCATTATTTTATCATTATTACTCACTATTACTTATTATCAGTTTCATTATTGTTGCATCACGATAACTTTAGAGGTTAGCCCTCTAACATTGACATTGATAATGTCCACAATTCGGGGAGATCAGTTCCAGTGACTTATGGAACACAAAGGGTTAATTTGGAGCCGTGCTCCGAGATATGGGAATATCTCCACATCACTTATACTAGACCACATTTGAGATGGCGGGCGGGCACACATGCCCTTACAATTACGTCAGGTCTGCCCACTCCCATACCTCCACTACACTCTTTACAACTAAACGTACCACTTGCCAAAGAAAACATGGCGCCTAGGCGTTCATTGCCCATATATGACGCGCGTCCGCTGTTGACGAACGGCTATACGCGTCATGTACCACAACAATGATGGCGCCCGGGCACTCATTGCCCTTACATAACGCACCTACGCACCTCCGCTACGAACTATTAGGAGGACGCGCAATACGGCTTCCGCTGGTTGAAACCACGCCCCCTACAAATCCTTCCGTTACCAGTCTACGAACGGAGGGTATTTGAATAGCTGGTGTGGCGCCCATTCGGTGCAGAGATGCTACACTAGCTTACACTACTGCGCTGGTAAGTCCCTCTCTATACTACCCACAGCGCTGCGCTGGTAAGTCCCTTTCTTTACTATTTACTATTCACAGCACTGCGCTGGTAGGTCCCTCTGCCCACAACTTATAGTCCTCCTACCATAGTGAGGACTAGGGAATGAGGACATCTTTGAACGGGGCTCTACCCATCTAGGGGGACGTAGCATTACATGCTCTAGGCCACTTACATTGGGCTAATCATTAACATGCACATTATCTTCTTTTACCATATTACCAATAAGGATGCTGAGTGGATAGGAAGGGGTGGTGGGGGTGTGTGTGTATATATGTGGTAATGTTTGCCCCGTGTATACAGGTAACAACCCACTACTTATAGTAATCACTCTTGGGTCATTATGATGCGTGTGTATATATATGTATATGTATTCCCCCCCCCCCCCTTTTTTATATATGATTAACCCAGGGCTTGCTTCTTTAATGAATTCTTACTGTGATTAACAATTACAGATAACCGTGGTCTTATGAATTTTAATGTGTGCTATATATCTTATGCATGTTCTTGTTAGCACTAGTATTATTACTATTACTATTATTATTATTATTATTATTTATCTATAATTTTTATTATACAAATTTTTATGTGTTTATGTTACAGTTGCTCCTGTTGCATTTTGCCTGAGGAAGCGGGCTTGAGACCCGAGAAACGCGTTGCAATTTTTTGTTGGAGTACTCACTAAATTTGATTAAATTTGTTATATCATACAGCAGTTGTGTGTTTTTGTTGGGGAGACGGGTCCACCCCCGTCACCAACATTTTAATTGGTTACTATTTTATTCTGCTGGCGCCTCTGTTCTTTTTCTTGTACATATCTAGACAGGGGTATATGTGCCCAGTATATGTAGTCAGGGTTATATGTGCCCAGTATATGTAGCCAGGGGTATAATATGTGCCCAGTATATATAGTCAGGGGTATATGTGCCCAGTATATGTAGCCAGGGGTATATATGCCCAGTATATGTAGCCAGGGGTATATGTGCCCAGTATATGTAGCCAGGGGTATATATGCCCAGTATATGTAGCCAGGGGTATATGTACCCAGTATATGTAGTTAGGGGTATATGTGCCCAGTATATGTAGGCAGGGGTATATGTGCCCAGAGTAGGTAGCCAGGGGTATATGCCCAGTATATGTAGTTAGGGGTATATGTGCCCAATATATGTAGGCAGGGGTATATGTGCCCAGAGTAGGTAGCCAGGTGTATATGTGCCCAGAGTAGGTAGCCAGGGGTATATGCCCAGTATATGTAGTTAGAGGTATATGTGCCCAATATATGTAGGCAGGGGTATATGTGCCCAGAGTAGGTAGCCAGGGGTATATGTGCCCAGAGTAGGTAGCCAGGGGTATATGTGCCCAGAGTAGGTAGCCAGGGGTATATGTGCCCACTATATGTAGTTAGGGGTATATGTGCCCAATATATGTAGGCAGGGGTATATGTGCCCAGAGTAGGTAGCCAGGTGTATATGTGCCCAGAGTAGGTAGCCAAGGGTATATGCCCAGTATATTTAGTTAGGGGTATATGTGCCCAATATATGTAGGCAGGGGTATATGTGCCCAGAGTAGGTAGCCAGTGGTATATGTGCCCAGAGTAGGTAGCCAGGGGTATATGTGCCCAGAGTAGGTAGCCAGGGGTATATGCCCAGTATATGTAGTTAGGGGTATATGTGCCCAATATATGTAGGCAGGGGTATATGTGCCCAGAGTAGGTAGCCAGGGGTATATGCCCAGTATATGTAGTTAGGGGTATATGTGCCCAATATATGTAGCCAGGGGTATATGCCCAGTATATGTAGTTAGGGGTATTTGTGCCCAATATATGTAGGCAGGGGTATATGTGCCCAGAGTAGGTAGCCAGGGGTATATGTGCCCAGAGTAGGTAGCCAGGGGTATATGTGCCCAGAGTAGGTAGCCAGAGGTATATGTCCAGTATATGTAGTTAGGAGTATATGTGCCCAATATATGTAGGCAGGGGTATATGTGCCCAGAGTAGGTAGCCAGGGGTATATGCCCAGTATATGTGGTTAGGGGTATATGTGCCCAATATATGTAGCCAGGGGTATATGCCCAGTATATGTAGTTAGGGGTATATGTGCCCAATATATGTAGCCAGGGGTATATATGCCCAGAGTAGGTAGCCAGGGGTATATGTGCCCAGAGTAGGTAGCCAGGGGTATATGCCCAGTATATGTAGTTAGGGGTATATGTGCCCAATATATGTAGCCAGGGGTATATGCCCAGTATATGTAGTTAGGGGTATATGTGAACAATATATGTAGCCAGGGGTATATATGCCCAGTATATGTAGTTAGGGGTATATGTGCCCAGAGTAGGTAGCCAGGTCAGGTGTCCCCCTCCCCAGCAGGAGGGGAGCAGCGCAGAGAAGAGGAAGAGCTGCTCTCCCTTCCTCGCTGTCCCCTCCAATGTCCGGGTGGCTGGCAGCGGCGGGAGCAACTTACCTCCGTCTTGTCGCAGCGCCGGATGGATCTGCCACTACTCTGGTCTGGTCCAGACCAGAGTTGCGGCTGCGCACCCGAACTTCCGGCCGGCGCTGGAGCGAGACGGAGGTGAGTTCCGCCCGCCGCTGCCAGCCAGCCACCCGGACATTGGAGGGGAGAGCGAGGGAGGGAGAGCACCTAAGGTGAGGGAAGGAGGGGGGAGATGGCCCCCCTTCCCCACCGTCCGCACAGCTCTCCCTCTTCTCTGCGCTGCTCCCCCCCGCAAAAAAAAACAAAAAAGAAACAAAACCCGAAGCGCAGCTGGGCGCCCTTGGGGACCAGGCGCCCGGGGTACTTGTCCTACCCCGACCCCCCCTAGCTCCGCGCCTGCTATATTGAGTCTGAGAACGTTTTTTTTTTTTGGAGGGGGGGGAACGCACTGCGGCTATAACGTGTGGTGAAAATTGCCGGTGCTCTGCTATCATTCCAAATGGGGGGGCCTAACTGTCTCACTGAAAGTTTTTAGCCTTCATTTTTAAGTGTATTCAGGATAATGCACTCTTTCTATCCATTTTGTGGTTATTAGTATTTTTCTATTATACATATGTGATGTGTTATGGAGATTAGAGTTGGGCCGAACGGTTCGCCTGCGAACGGTTCCATGCGAACTTCAGTGGTTCGCATTCGCGTCCCGCAGGCGAACCTTTGCGGAAGTTCGGTTCGCCCCATAATGCACATGGAGGGTCAACTTTGACCCTCTACATCACAGTCAGCAGGCCCAGTGTAGCCAATTAGGCTACACTAGCCCCTGGAGCCCCACCCCCCCTTATATAAGGCAGGCAGCGGCGGCCATTACGGCCACTCGTGTGCCTGCATTAGTCAGAGTAGGGCGAGCTGCTGCAGACTGTCTCTCAGGGAAAGATTAGTTAGGCTTAGCTTGTTCCTGTCTGGCTGCATACCTGTTCTGTGAACCCAACACTGCATACCTGTGCTGTTAACCCACCACTGCATACCTGTGCTGTGAACCCACCACTGCATACCTGTTCTGTTCAGTGGACCCGCCACTGTATACCTGTTCATTGAACCCACCACTGCATACCTGTGCTGTGAACCCACCACTGCATACCTGTGCTGTGAACCCACCACTGCATACCTGTGCTGTGAACCCACCACTGCATACCTGTTCTGTTCAGTGGACCCGCCACTGCATACCTGTTCTGTTTAGTGAACCGCCACTGTATACCTGTTATGTTTAGTGAACCCGCCACTGCATACCTGTTCTGTTCAGTGGACCCACTGCATCAGTGCACATACCTGTGCAGTTAAGTGAACCCGCCACTGCATACCTGTTCTGTTCAGTGGACCCGCCACTGCATACCTGTTCTGTTTAGTGAACCCGCCACTGCATACCTGTTCTGTTCAGTGAACCCACCGCATCAGTGCGCATACCTGTGCAGTTAAGTGAACCCGCCACTGCATACCTGTTCTGTTCAGTGAACCGCCACTGTATACCTGTTCTGTTTAGTGGACCCGCCACTGCATACCTGTTCTGTTCAGTGAACCCACCGCATCAGTGCGCATACCTGTGCAGTTAAGTGAACCCGCCACTGCATACCTGTTCTGTTCAGTGGACCCGCCACTGCATACCTGTTCTGTTTAGTGAACCGCCACTGTATACCTGTTCTGTTTAGTGAACCCGCCACTGCATACCTGTTCTGTTCAGTGAACCCACCGCATCAGTGCGCATACCTGTGCAGTTAAGTGAACCCGCCACTGCATACCTGTTCTGTTCAGTGGACACGCCACTGCATACCTGTTCTGTTTAGTGAACCGCCACTGTATACCTGTTCTGTTTAGTGAACCCGCCACTGCATACCTGTTCTGTTCAGTGGACCCGCCACTGCATACCTGTTCTGTTTAGTGAACCCGCCACTGCATACCTGTTCTGTTCAGTGGACCCGCCACTGCATACCTGTTCTGTTTAGTGAACCCACCACTGCATACCTGTTCTGTTCAGTGGACCCGCCACTGTATACCTGTTCATTGAACCCACCACTGCATACCTGGGCTGTGAACCCACCACTGCATACCTGTGCTGTGAACCCACCACTGCATACCTGTTCTGTTCAGTGGACCCGCCACTGCATACCTGTTCTGTTTAGTGAACCGCCACTGTATACCTGTTCTGTTTAGTGAACCCGCCACTGCATACCTGTTCTGTTCAGTGGACCCACCGCATCAGTGCGCATACCTGTGCAGTTAAGTGAACCCACCTACCTACGTGAGTGCACGCAGTGTGATATACCACTCCGTGCATACCCGATATGGACAAAACAGGTAGAGGAAGAGGTAGTGGCAGAGCCAGAGGAAGGCCACCCGGCAGGTCTGCGCGAGGTCGTGTAAATGTAATTTCGTGTGGACCTGGCCCACAGTACAGTGCTCGGAAGAAGGCACGTCCCATCACCTCCCAAGATTGTCAGGACGTGGTTGAATATTTAGCGACACAGAACACCTCATCTTGCTCAGCCACCAGTGCTACTACTAGCACCACTTCCGCTGCATTTGACACTTCGCAAGAATTATTTAGTGGTGAAATCACTGATGCACAGCCATTGTTGTTACAGCCAGATGAATTTTCACCAGCTCATATGTCTGAGTTACGCGGCAACATTATGGATGTAACGTGTAAGGAGGATGAAGGACCTACTGATGTTGGTGCATGTTTGGATTTGTCTGAGGCAAGCGAAGCTGGGCAGGATGATTACGATGATGACGATGATAGGGATCCTCTGTATGTACCCAATAGAGGAGATGAAGAGGGGGACAGTTCAGAGGGGGAGTCAGAGAGTAGGAGGAGGAGAGAAGTTGCTGAAAGAAGCTGGGGCAGCTCTTCGTCAGAAACAGCTGGTGGCAGTGTCCGGCACCATGTATTGCCACCTATGTACAGCCAGCCAACTTGCCCTTCAGCATCAGCTGCTGAGGTCCCCATAGTGCCCACATCCCAGGGTGGCTCAGCGGTGTGGAAATTTTTTAATGTGTGTGCCTCAGATCGGACCAAAGCCATCTGTTCGCTCTGCCAACAAAAATTGAGCCGTGGAAAGGCCAACACTCACGTAGGGACAAGTGCCTTACGAAGGCACCTGGAGAAAAGGCACAAACAGCAATGGGATGGCCACCTGAGCAAAAGCAGCAGCAGCACTCAAAAGCAAAGCCACCCTCCTTCTCCTCTTCCTCCTCCATCAGGTGCATTATCTGCTTCTGCCGCTTTCTCCCTTCCACCTTCACAGGCACCCTCCTCCACTCCGCCTCTGCCCTTGAGCGGTTCCTGCTCCTCTGCCCACAGCAGCAGTCAGGTGTCCGTGAAGGAAATGTTTGAGCGGAAGAAGCCAATTTCGGCCAGTCACCCCCTTGCCCGGCGTCTGACAGCTGGCGTGGCGGAACTGTTAGCTCGGCAGCTGTTACCATACCGGCTGGTGGACTCTGAGGCCTTCCGTAAATTTGTGGCCATCGGAACACCGCAGTGGAAGATGCCAGGCCGCACTTATTTTTCGAGAAAGGCCATACCCCAACTGCACCGTGAAGTTGAGAGGCAAGTGGTGTCATCTCTTGCGAAGAGCGTTGGGTCAAGGGTACACCTGACCATGGATGCCTGGTCTGCCAAGCACGGGCAGGGCCGCTACATTACCTACACAGCCCATTGGGTGAACCTGGTGGTGAACGATGGCAAGCAGGGCGCAGCGGACCAAATTGTGACACCTCCACGGCTTGCAGGCAGGCCTCCTGCCACCTCCTCTCCTCCTGCTACATGCTCTTCGCTGTCCTCCTCCTCCTTGGCTGAGTGGCAGTTCTCCTCTCCAGCTACACAGCCCCAGCTCCGCAGGGCCTATGCTGCATGCCAGGTAAGACGGTGTCACGCCATCTTAGACATGTCTTGTCTCAAAGCGGAGAGTCACACTGGAGCAGCTCTCCTGGCTGCTCTTAAGAAACAGGTGGATGAGTGGCTGACCCCGCACCACCTGGAGATAGGCAACGTGGTGTGCGACAACGGCAGCAATCTGCTTGCCGCTTTGCATATGGGGAAGCTGACACACATACCCTGCATGGCACATGTCATGAATCTAGTGGTTCAAAGATTTGTGGCAAAGTACCCTGGCTTAGCGAATGTCCTGAAGCAGGCCAGGAAGTTCTGTGGGCATTTGAGGCGGTCTTACACAGCCATGGCACGCTTTGCGGAAATTCAGCGCAAAAACAACATGCCGGTGAGACGCCTCATTTGCGATAGCCCGACTCGCTGGAACTCGACCCTGCTCATGTTCTCCCGCCTGCTAGAACAGAAGAAAGCCGTGACCCACTACCTCTACAACTACAGTAGAATGAAACAGTCTGGGAAGATGGGGATGTTCTGGCCCGACAACTGGACACTGATGGAGAATGCATGCAGGCTCATGCGGCCGTTTGAGGAGGTGACCAACCTGGTGAGCCGCAGTGAGGGCACCATCAGCGACTTAATTCCCTACGCTTACTTCTTGGAGCGTGCTGTGCGTAGAGTGGCGGATGAAGCTGTGAATGAGCGTGACCAGGAACCGTTACGGCAGGAACAGGCATGGGACCAATTTTCATCAGACCCAGCTGTTTCCTCAACACCTGCGGCAGCACAGAGGGGGGAGGAGGAGGAAGAAGAGAAGTCGTGTGCAGAAGACGAATCAGACTCAGAGGATGATGAGCAAGGTGTTTCTTTGGGGGAGGAGGAGGAGGAGGAGGAGGGGACAGCGGCAGGAGAACAACCTCAGCAGGCATCGCAAGGGGCTTGTGCTGCTCAACCTTCCCGTGGTATTGTTCGCGGCTGGGGGGAGGAGGTTGACTTACCTGACGTCACTGAGGAAGAGCAAGAGGAGATGGAGGGTACTGGATCCGACTTTGTGCAGATGTCGTCTTTTATGCTGTCCTGCCTGTTGAGGGACCCCCGTATAAAAAACCTCAAGGGGAATGAGCTGTACTGGGTGGCCACACTACTAGACCCTCGGTACAGGCACAAAGTGGCGGACCTGTTACCAACTCACCGGAAGGTGGAAAGGATGCAGCACATGCAGAACCAGCTGTCAACTATGCTTTACAATGCCTTTAAGGGTGATGTGACGGCACAACGCCAGCAAGGTACCACTGCCACTAATCCTCCTCCCGTGTCCACGCAGTCAAAGACAGGACGCTCCAGCGATCTCATGGTGATGTCGGACATGCGGACGTTCTTTAGTCCAACGCCTCGCCGTAGCCCTTCCGGATCCACCCTCTACCAACGCCTGGAACGGCAGGTAGCCGACTACCTGGCCTTAAGTGTGGATGTAGACACTGCTGTGAACAGCGATGAGGAACCCTTGAACTACTGGGTGCGCAGGCTTGACCTGTGGCCAGAGCTGTCCCAATTTGCCATCCAACTTCTCTCCTGCCCTGCCGCAAGCATCCTCTCAGAAAGGACCTTCAGCGCAGCTGGAGGCATTGTCACAGAGAAGAGAAGTCGCCTAAGTCACAAAAGTGTTAAGTACCTCACCTTTATCAAAATGAATGAGGCATGGATCCCGGAGGGCTGCTGCCCGCCCCAAGACTAAGTCAGTCCCCGCACATACAGCATCTCTGCCTGCACGCCGTGTGACTGGCTGCCTGGCCTGCCCCAAGAAGACTAAGTCGCTCCCAGTCCCTCCACACAGCATGTCTGCCTGCAGGCCGCTTGACTACCTTCTCCGCCACCACCAACAGGGTCCGGGACTCCAGGCGGATTGCTGAATTTTTTAGGCCGCTGCTAGCAGCGGCCGCTGTAATAATTTTTCGGGTGCGTGTACTAGTGTTGGGCGAACATCTAGATGTTCGGGTTCGGGCCGAACAGGCCGAACATGGCCGCGATGTTCGGGTGTTCGACCCGAACTCCGAACATAATGGAAGTCAATGGGGACCCGAACTTTTGTGCTTTGTAAAGCCTCCTTACATGCTACATACCCCAAATTTACAGGGTATGTGCACCTTGGGAGTGGGTACAAGAGGAAAAAGAGCTTATAGTTTTTGAGAAAATTGATTGTAAAGTTTCAAAGGAAAAATTGTCTTTTAAATGCTGAAAATGTCATGTTTCTTTGCACAGGTAACATGGTTTTTACCGCCAGGCAGTCATAAATGTAATAAAGATAAGAGGTTCAATAAACAGGGACCGGTAACGCTAACCCAGCAGCAGCAGCAGCACACGTGATGGAACAGGAGGAGGAGCAGGAGGAGAAGGCCACGCTTTTTGAGACACAACAACCCAGGCCTTGCATGAGGACAAGAAGCGTGCGGATAGCATGCTTTTTACCGCCATGCAGTCATAAATGTAATAAAGATAAGAGGTTCAATAAACAGGGACCGGTAACGCTAACCCAGCAGCAGCACAGAGCACACGTGATGGAACAGGAGGAGGCGCAGGAGGAGAAGGCCACGCTTTTTGAGACACAACAACCCAGGCCTTGCATGAGGACAAGAAGCGTGCGGATATAGCAGCAATGCTTTTTGCCGCCATGCAGTCATAAATGTAATAAAGAGAAGAGGTTCCATAAACAGGGACCGGTAACGCTAACCCAGCAGCAGCACAGAGCACACGTGATGGAACAGGAGGAGGCGCAGGAGGAGAAGGCCACGCTTTGAGACACAACAACCCAGGCCTTGCATGAGGACAAAAAGCGTGCGGATATAGCAATGCTTTTTGCCGCCATGCAGTCATAAATGTAATACAGATGAGAGGTTCAATAAACAGAGACTGGAAACGCTAACCCAGCAGCAGCACACATGATGGAACAGGAGGAGGCGCAGGAGGAGAAGGCCACGCTTTTTGAGACGCAACCCAGGCCTTGCATGAGGACAAAAAGCGTGCGGATATAGCAATGCTTTTTGCCGCCATGCAGTCATAAATGTAATACAGATGAGAGGTTCAATAAACAGAGACTGGAAACGCTAACCCAGCAGCAGCACACATGATGGAACAGGAGGAGGCGCAGGAGGAGAAGGCCACGCTTTTTGAGACGCAACCCAGGCCTTGCATGAGGACAAAAAGCGTGCGGATATAGCAATGCTTTTTGCCGCCATGCAGTCATAAATGTAATACAGATGAGAGGTTCAATAAACAGGGACTGGAAATGCTAACCCAGCAGCAGCACACGTGATGGAACAGGAGCAGGCGCAGGAGGAGAAGGCCAAGCTTTTTGAGACACAACAACACAGGCCTTGCATGAGGACAAAAAGCGTGCGGATATAGCAATGCTTTTTGCCGCCATGCAGTCATAAGTGTAATACAGATGAGAGGTTCAATAAACAGGGACCGGAAACGCTAAACCATCCCAGATGTTCATTGGTCATGTTACTTGGTTGGGGTCCTGGAGTGTTGCGTAGTCGTTTCCAATCCAGGATTGATTCATTTTAATTTGAGTCAGACGGTCTGCATTTTCTGTGGAGAGGCGGATACGCCGATCTGTGACGATGCCTCCGGCAGCACTGAAACAGCGTTCCGACATAACGCTCGCTGCCGGGCAAGCCAGCACCTCTATTGCGTACATTGCCAGTTCGTGCCAGGTGTCTAGCTTCGATACCCAATAGTTGAAGGGTGCAGATGGATTGTTAGACACAGCTACGTCATCTGACATGTAGTCCTTGACCATCTTCTCCAGGCGATCGGTGTTGGAGGTGGATCTGCACGCTTGCTGTTCAGTGGGCTGCTGCTGCATGGGTGTCAGAAAATTTTCCCACTCCAAGGACACTGCCGATACCATTCCCTTTTGGGTACTAGCTGCGGCTTGCGTTGTTTGCTGCCCTCCTGGTCGTCCTGGGTTTGCGGAAGTCAGTCTGTCTGCGTACAACTGGCTAGAGGAGGGGGAGGATGTCAATCTCCTCTCTAAAGTCTCCACAAGGGCCTGCTGGTATTCTTCCATTTTGACCTGTCTGACTCTTTCTTCAAGCAGTTTTGGAACATTGTGTTTGTACCGTGGATCCAGAAGGGTATAAACCCAGTAATTGGTGTTGTCCAGAATGCGCACAATGCGTGGGTCACGTTCAATGCAGTCTAGCATGAATTGAGCCATGTGTGCCAGAGTCCCACCAGAATCCTCATCATCCTCTTGTGAGCGTTGTGATAGTTGTTGTGATGCATCATAGTCGTCACCTTCCTCCTGGTCTGCTTCTGCTGACCATTCGCGTTGAATTGTGGAAGTCCAACGTGCACCGCTCTGGCCCTCGTCAGTGGTGGCATGAAACTCCTGCTCCAACTCCAGCTGTTCCTCCTCCTCTTCTTCGTCATAGCTGCTGGGGCCAGCGTTCCCTGAGGCGGATGGCCTGATGTTGGTACCATCACGCTGATCGTTTTCTCCTTCAGATTCCCCCAGTTGCATCATGACAGCTGTTTCCTTGATTTTTAACATCGACCTCTTCAGTAAACACAGCAGTGGTATGGTAATGCTGACTGAAGAGTTGTCACTGCTCACAAGCAACGTGGATTGCTCAAAATTTTGGAGGACTTGGCAGAGGTCCAACATGTTGGCCCAATCGGTTCCACAGAAGCTTGGCAGCTGGCCGGATGCGCCTCGGTACTGCGCCGTCATGTACTGGACCACTGCACTCTTCTGCTCGCAAAAGCGGGCTAGCATGTGCAGCGTAGAATTCCAGCGCGTAGGGACATCACACAGCAAGCGATGGTGGGGGAGATTGAAGCGCTCCTGCATCTTGGCGAGTGCCCCCGAAGCAGTACTGGAAGTTCTACAATGTTTGGCCACTCGACGCACCTTCAACAGAAAATCGGCCACGCCTGGGTATGTCCTCAGGAACCGCTGAACTACTAGGTTCATCACGTGCGCCAGGCAAGGGATGTGTGTCAGCTTAGCCAACCTTAAAGCGCGAATGAGATTACTCCCATTATCACACACAACCATGCCCGGTTTCAGGTCCAGCGGTGCCAGCCACAAATCCGTCTGTTCCTTTATTCCCTTCCAAATTTCCTCCCCTGTGTGCTGCTTATCCCCAAGGCAGATTAGCTTCAGCAACGCTTGCTGACGCATGCCAACAGCTGTGCTGCACTGCTTCCACGATCCTACTGCTGCTGGGTTAGCGTTTCCAGATGAGGTACAGCTTTGAGATGCGTTGGAGGAGAAGGAGTCAGAGAGGTAGGTGCTGCTGTTATCCAGTGTGAGGGACGGCAGTGCAGCTGTTTGTGGCGTGGGCAACACCCGTGCCGTAGCAGGTGAGGAATCGCTGCCAGGCTCCACAAGGTTCATCCAGTGCGCGGTAAGGGAGATGTATCGACCCTGGCCGAACGCACTCGTCCAGGTGTCAGTGGTGAGGTGAACCTTGCAGGCAACGGCATTCTTCAAGCTTCGGGTTATTTTTCTGACCACGTGCTCATGCAACTCAGGCACTGCAGAGCGTGCAAAGTGGTAGCGGCTGGGAACCACGTAACGTGGGATGGCCACTGACATCATGCCCTTGAAGCTGTTTGTCTCCACCAATCGATATGGCAGCATTTCGCAGGCCAGAAGCTTGGCTATGCTGGCTGTTACTGCCACGGCCCGGGGGTCATTTGCTGGCAATTTCCTCTTGCGCTCAAACATCTCCGACACAGACAACTGAACCGTAGCGCTGCACACGGAAGGGCTGTTGGTTGTTGTGTTTGAAGAACACTGGGAGACCTCAAGAGCACTACTCCGGAAAGTGACAGTGTCAGCGTCGTCTGATGTTTGTGAATGTTGTGAACCACGCAATGGCTGGGCTACTGCTGCTGCTGAGGCGGGTCTGGTGAACCCAAGGGAGGCAGTGTTGTTTCTGGTACCCTGTCCTGACGCGTTTGCCCAAAGAGTGGGATGTTTGGATAGCATGTGACGGCTCATGCTGGTGGTGGAGAGGTTGTTAATACTTTTCCCCCTGCTCAGGCGGGTCTTGCACACCTTGCAAATCGCCATGGTAACATCCTCAGTGCAGTCTTCAAAGAAAGCCCAGACTTTGGAGCACCTGCCTCCTTGCTGGCGATTTCTGTTTGCTCCTCTTTTGCCTCTCACTTGAACTTCCACGCTTGTGGTGCCTGAAATTGCGCGCCGCCTACCTTGTGGCACAAGGCGAGCTCGTGCAGCAGTGGGTTCTTCAACAGACTCATCTGTGCTGCTGCTACGACGGCGATGTTCTCGTTCACAAACAAAATCTGGGTCTCTGTCCACATTGTCCATACCCTCCTCTTCCATCTCCTCAAACTCGTCATATGTCATTGTGGGCCGCCGCCGTGGAGTAGAGCTCCCCACAACAACCTCTGCGCAGCACACTCCAACGTCGTCTTCCAGATCTTGTCGGCCGACCTCCTGCAATTGCAACCCCTCCTGCCCAAATTGCTCTGGGATTTGGGTTTCCGAGTCCTCTTCGGACTCGCCTTGTATTTCAGTGCGCGGTGCATTTCCCACAGTTAACGGTTGTGAATCCAGGCACAACATTTCTGGCTGTTCCTCCATTGACCTTTGAAAGGTGGAAGTTTGTTGGGCTGGGAATAGCTCCTGCGAATACCCCATTGTGTCCTGAGGTAATTCATCGGACTGGTTATCTGGCAGTTGTGTGCGTGGTGTCGCTGCCGGTTGTGTCAGCTTTGTGCCCACTGGCTCCTTGTAACTGGCTGAGGACTCGGACCTCGTGCGTGATGTGCTGGTGCTGCTTAACCCACTGCTGGACGCTTGAGAGGTCATCCAAGTAATTATCTGGTCCTGTTCTTTTGGATTTGTGAGGGTTGTTGTCCTGGACAACATGGGCGGTATTGAGTGGGTTTTCTTGGGTGCTCCCCTGTGGCCTGTACGTGAACCGTCAGGGGAAACACCTCTTCCCTTGCCCCTCCCTCTTTCACCGGATTTCTTCCTCATTTCACTTATCCTTACAGTACACGCTGACTGGCAGCAGTACAGTGGCAGTACAGAAATGCTATACAGTACCACTATTCCCAGCAGCGACACAGAGCACAATGCTATACAGTGACGGGTGAGCGGTGTACCACTATTCCCAGCAGCGACACAGAGCACAATGCTATACAGTGGCGGGTGAGCGGTGTACCACTATTCCCAGCAGACACAGAACAGTACACAGAATGCTATATAGTGTGGCTGAACGAGCGGTGTACTACTGTTCCCAGCAGACACAGAACAGTACACAGAATGCTATATAGTGTGGCTGAACGAGCGGTGTACTACTGTTCCCAGCAGACACAGAACAGTACACAGAATGCTATATAGTGTGGCTGAACGAGCGGTGTACCACTATTCCCAGCAGACACAGAACAGTACACAGAATGCTATATAGTGTGGCTGAACGAGCGGTGTACTACTGTTCCCAGCAGACACAGAACAGTACACAGAATGCTATATAGTGTGGCTGAACGAGCGGTGTACTACTGTTCCCAGCAGACACAGAACAGTACACAGAATGCTATATAGTGTGGCTGAACGAGCGGTGTACTACTGTTCCCAGCAGACACAGAACAGTACACAGAATGCTATATAGTGTGGCTGAACGAGCGGTGTACCACTATTCCCAGCAGACACAGAACAGTACACAGAATGCTATATAGTGTGGCTGAACGAGCGGTGTACTACTGTTCCCAGCAGACACAGAACAGTACACAGAATGCTATATAGTGTGGCTGAACGAGCGGTGTACTACTGTTCCCAGCAGACACAGAACAGTACACAGAATGCTATATAGTGTGGCTGAACGAGCGGTGTACCACTATTCCCAGCAGACACAGAACAGTACACAGAATGCTATATAGTGTGGCTGAACGAGCGGTGTACTACTGTTCCCAGCAGACACAGAACAGTACACAGAATGCTATATAGTGTGGCTGAACGAGCGGTGTACTACTGTTCCCAGCAGACACAGAACAGTACACAGAATGCTATATAGTGTGGCTGAACGAGCGGTGTACTACTGTTCCCAGCAGACACAGAACAGTACACAGAATGCTATATAGTGTGGCTGAACGAGCGGTGTACTACTGTTCCCAGCAGACACAGAACAGTACACAGAATGCTATATAGTGTGGCTGAGCGAGGTACACAGTGGCAGTAAACAATGCTATATATAGTGTGGCTGAGCGAGCGGTGTACTACTGTTCCCAGCTGCGACACACAATGACTGGGGGGGACCCTGGCTAGCGTGGCTGGAGCGCGAACTACCCTGCCTGCCTACCCAAAGCTAAACCCACAGACAAATGGCGGAGATATGACGTGGTTCGGGTATTTATTTACCCGAACCACGTGACCGTTCGGCCAATCAGAGCGCGTTCGGGTCCGAACCACGTGACCCGTTCGGCCAATCACAGCGCTAGCCGAACGTTCGGGGAACGTTCGGCCATGCGCTCTTAGTTCGGCCATGTGGCCGAACGGTTTGGCCGAGCACCGTCAGGTGTTCGGCCGAACTCGAACATCACCCGAACAGGGTGATGTTCTGCAGAACCCGAACAGTGGCGAACACTGTTCGCCCAACACTAGCGTGTACATGACTGCCTAATTTTTCTGGCTGCACTGCGGGCAGCTGCAACAACAAAAGAAAAGGCATGTACATGCGCCCATTCCCCTTCGTGATCATTACCTTGCCGTGGTGAAGGGGCTTGCGTATCACAATGGAGCAATGAGCGGCGCCTAGATGAGTGTCTCGGGGGGCACACCCACGATAATAAGGTCGTTGCCTCATTGTGGTCAGACCAAATTTGATCAGCTGGACAGTCACTGTTCTGTCATTCAGCTACATCAGCCAGGTGACCATATGGGCTGTAAAGCCACCAAAACCTGCACTCTCGCCATGGTGCGCACCAGTAAAGCACGGCCGTCACTACACAAACAGCTGTTTGCGGTGCGTTACACGATGAGTTTGGTGTGTCAGTGTGAAGCAGTACCTTAATTACACTACCTGATTGATGTATACACATGCAAGATGTTTGAAAGCACTTTAGGCCTGTCATTTAGCATTCAATGTGATTTCTGCCCTTAAAACGCTGCTTTGCGTCAAATCCAGATTTTTCCCGGGGACTTTTGGCATGTATCCCACTCCGCCATCCCCCCCTCCAGGTGTTAGACCCCTTGAAACATCTTTTCCATCACTTTTGTGGCCAGCATAATTATTTTTTTTTTCAAAGTTCGCATCCCCATTGAAGTCTATTGCGGTTCGCGAACTTTAACGCGAACCGAACCTTTCGCGAAAGTTCGCGAACCCGGTTCGCGAACCGAAAATCGGAGGTTCGGCCCAACACTAATGGAGATCTGAGCGTTTGGTGTGATGTATTATCACGACTTCAAAAAGGTTGGGAACCACTGTCCTAGCAGGTATCTCAGGTGAAAAGGTAAATAGTGGCTGGATAGTGTAGTGGTTAAGGGCTCTGCCTCTGACACAGGAGACCTGGGTTCAAATCTCGGCTCTGCTTGTTCAGTAAGCCAGCACCTATTCAGTAGGAGACCTTGGGCAAGTCTCCCTAACACTGCTACTGCCTATAGAGCGCGTCCTAGTGGCTGCAGCTCTGGCGCTTTGAGTCCGCCAGGAGAAAAGCGCGATATAAATGTTCTGTGTTTGTTTGTTTGAATTGCATATAGGCGTGTGTGTGTTTGTGTGTGCACGTGTGTGCAAAGAGGATGAAGGGGGGGGGCGGGCGGGGCACCAAAATCAGGTTTCGCTCAGGGCGCAGTGAAACCTAGGGCCGGCCCTGCCTCCCATCACTCCACAGCTATCCTCATCCTTCATTCCTGTACTAACATCACTATTTAATCTATCCTATTTAAGCCTATCCTAGGGAGTAAATAGTGTACTGGTTAAGGGCTCTGCTTCTGACGCAGGGGACCTGGGCTCAAATCTAGGTGCTTCCTGTTCCATAAGCCATGACCTATTCAGTAACAAGTTCTTGGGATAGACTCTCCAGCACTGCTACTGCCTACTGAGCATGCCATTGTGGCTGCAGTTCAAGTGCTTTGGATTTGTTTACATCTAAAATCGAAATCGCTGACGACAGCGATTTTTGAGCATTTTTTTTTTACCCCTCCTGGCGCTCCACTGTATGGTATGATTTTGTGCAAAGCACTTTTATAAGTGCTTTTGCAGAGCGATTCAATTTTTTCACTTCCTGACGTCAGTCAGGAAGTGAACTCTTTGACCCGGTAAAATAATAAATACGATGTACTTATTCTTAAAAATGTGAAGGCAATCGCCAGATAAAGAAGAAAAAAAAAAGATTTGTGAGCATTTTGCATTTTTCCTATACCTTTGATTGTAGCAAAATCACCCTGAAAATGGTACACACAGTGCTTTTGTGAGCAGACGAAACGTGCTGATATGAACTATCCCATAAGGATTCACTGCACAAGGTATTTTAAGGTGTTTTTCAAAGTCGCCAGCGCTCAAAAAAAGCGCAAAACACCCTAGGTGTGAACAAGCCCTTTGAGTGCACCAGGAGAAAAGCGGAATATAAATGTTATTTGTTTTGTCTTGTCTATCCCTCTCCACTGGCACCTTTCAATCCATATTCAAAAAGGCTGTTGTGACACCACTACTTAAAAAAAAAAAACATCTCTAGATCCCACTGCACTTGCCAACTACTGTCCTGTGTCACTTCTCCCACTCCCATCTGAATAACTTGGATGCCATATACAATGCATCTGGAAAGGATTCTAAGTGCATCACTTTTTCCCAAAAATGTTTATGTTACAGCCTTATTCCAACATTGATTAAATTAAATTTTTTTTAAATTCAATTGTTTCTTTACTCTAACTTTTGTGTTTATTATTAACCACTTAACGACCGCCTAACGGCGATAGGCGTTGGCAGGTCGCAGTTGTATTTCCATGGAAACGTTGTTTCATGTCAGTTCACGGAGGATGTCTCCGTGAACAGCCTGCGAGCCTCCGATCGCGGCTCGCAGGCTAATTGTAAACGCGCGGGGAAAAGATCCCTCTGATTGGCTGGGGATCGTCGGCATCTGATAGGCTGAGGCCTATCAGAGGCGGTACAGGACAGATCGCCGTCCTGTACCGCCCGTAGAGAGAAGGGGAGGGAGGGAAGGAGAGGGAGGGCAGAATAGCGCTGCGGAGGGGGGCTTTGAGGCACCCCCCCCCGTGAGGCACAAGTACCCAGGGGGAAACAGACCCCCCCAGCAGGACAGGGGTGGCAGCAGAATAGACTGAGAAACCTGGTGGTGGGACCACAGCATTAATTAAACAAAATGATGACAGCTGCAGCAGAAGGAGTTTGTGGCAGAATAATAAGCTGTGGAACCTGGTGGTGGGATAACAGAAATCATGAAAGCACCCAATATAAAAATACCTGTGACAGCAGCAGGTTCCAGCTAGCAGTTGTGCAGCCACAGTTTTTACCCCAGACACCCCCAATAGCAGCAAGTTAGCAAGTGGGAAAAATCGGGTATACACCTGTGTCAGCGGCAGGTTCCAGGCAGCAGTTGTGACTCTCACCACTAATCCAACAACACATTTTTTAACCCAGACACACCCAATGGCAGCACATTTGCAAGTGACTAATCAGGTAGGCAGGCAGACAAGTGTAATTAATCATAAAAAAAAAATAGAGGGAGACTTAAGGGAGGTAGAAATGTCCCAGTTCAGGTTCCCTTATCAACAGTGGGGCCAGCATTGTTCATTTTCACGAACATGAGTCAAACAAGAAGATAGATTATGTCGATGGTTCCTGTGATTGTAACAAATCCAGGTTCATCTAAAAGACAAAAGGAGACCAGGAGCCCAATGGTGCAGAATCGTGTAAGATTCAGAAAAGCAAATTGCTAAGGATGTATATACTCAAATCCTTGCAACCACCGTCAGAGCATGCAGGAAATTAACCTTTCCCGCTCGGTTTTTCAGGTCTGTGACAGGAACAGGGTGGTCACTAGAGATGTACCAAACGGTTCGCCGGCGAACGGTTCCAGGCGAACTTTGGGGGTTCGCGTTCGCCTGCACCAGGCAAGCTTTTGCGGAAGTTCGATTCGCCCCATAATGCACTATGAGGGTCAACTTTGACCCTCTGCATCACAGTCAGCAGGCACATTGTAGCCATTCAGGCTACACTAAGCCCTGGAGCCCCACCCCCCTTATATAAGGCAGGCTGCGGCGGCCATTAGCCTCACTCGTGTGCCTGCTAGAGATAGACTAGGGACAGCTGCTGCAGACTTGTTCTTCTAGGGACCGATTAGTTAGGTTCTTGGCTGCTTAGCTTGCTCCTGGCTGATTGTTATTGCTTTTATAGCACCCCTCAATAGCTCTTTTCAGAGCTCATCCTGTACTTTTTTTTTTTTTCTGTGTGTCAAACTGACACTTTTGTTGCATGCACAGCCTTGCTAATTGATAGTGTGTGTGTCACTGCCAGCAGCCCAACACATTCAGTGACTCCCTGTGTGTGTGACAGGGAGTTGCACATTGTACTGCTCAGTACTGCATATAGCCAGTACCTGTTGTGTTTACTTAACCCACCTCATCACTGCATATACCTAGCTTTGTGTTGAGTGAACCCAGCTCACTGCATCTAACTACCTGTTGTGTTCAGTGAACCCACCTCACTGCATCTAAGTACCTTTACTGTTCAGTGAACCCGGCTCACTGCATCTAACTACCTGTTGTGTTGAGTGAACCCACCTCACTGCATCTAAGTACCTTTACTGTTCAGTGAACCCAGCTCACTGCATCTTACTACCTGTTGTGTTCAGTGAACACAGCTCACTGCATGTAAGTACCTTTATTGTTCAGTGAACCCAGCTCACTGAATCCAACTACCTGTTGTGTTCAGTGAACCTACCTCACTGCATCTAAGTACCTTTACTGTTCAGTGAACCCAGCTCACTGCATCTAACTACCTGTTGTGTTGAGTGAACCCACCTCACTGCATCTAAGTACCTTTACTGTTCAGTGAACCCAGCTCACTGCATCTTACTACCTGTTGTGTTCAGTGAACCCAGCTCACTGCATCTAAGTACCTTTACTGTTAAGTGAACCCACCTCACTGCATCTAAGTACCTTTATTGTTCAGTGAACCCACCTCACTGCATCTAAGTACCTTTACTGTTCAGTGAACCCAGCTCACTGCATCTAAGTACCTTTACTGTTCAGTGAACCCAACTCACTGCATCTTACTACCTGTTGTATTCAGTGAACCCACCTCACTGCATCTAAGTACCTTTACTGTTCAGTGAACCCAGCTCACTGCATCTTACTACCTGTTGTATTCAGTGAACCCAGCTCACTGCATCTAAGTACCTTTATTGTTCAGTGAACCCAGCTCACTGCATCTTACTACCTGTTGTGTTCAGTGAACCGAGCTCACTGCATCTAAGTACCTTTATTGTTCAGTGAACCCACCTCACTGCATCTAAGTACCTTTATTGTTCAGTGAACCTGGCTCACTGCATCTAACTACCTGTTGTGTTGAGTGAACCCAGCTCACTGCATATACCTAGCATCCCCCCGGGATGGACAAAATGGACAAACCAGGTAGAGGAAGAGGTAGAGGCAGACCCAGAGGAAGGCCACCAGGCACTGGCAGGTCTGTGCAAGGTGGTGTTGCTGTGATTTCGTGCGGACCTGGCCCAAACTACAGTGCTCAGAAGAAGGCACGTGCCATCACTTCCCAAGATTAGGACGTGCTTGACTATTTAACACAGAACACCTCATCTCCCGCAGCCACCAGCGCTACAACAAGCACCACATCTGCTGCATTTGACACTTTGCAGGAGTTATTTGGTGGTGGTGGTGAAATCACTGATTCACAGCGACTACTGCAACAACAAGAAGAAGGCGCAGGTACACCACCTCATACGTCTGAGTTAGGTGGCGATAGTATAGACGTAATGTGTGAGGAGGGGGATGATGAACCACCTGAAGTTGGTGCAGTTGAGGAGGTGTCTGAGGAAAGTGAAGCTGGCCAGGAGGATTATGATGACGATTATATGGATACCACATATGTTCCCGGTAGAGGAGATGACCATGGGGACAGTTCAGAGGAGGAGTCAGAGAGGAGTAGGAGGACACAACTCCCTGATAGAAGCAGAGGGAGCTCGTCCTCAGAAACAGCTGGGGGCAGTGTCTGGCACCATGTATCGCCAGCTATGGCCAGGCAGCCAACATGCCCTTCAACATCAGCTGCTGATGCCACCGTAGCGCCATCACCCCAGGGGGGCTCAGCAGATTAGAATTTTTTTCACGTGTGTGTCTCAGATCGGAGCAAAGCCATCTGTTGTCTCTGCCAGCAAAAATTGAGCCGTGGAAAGGCCAACTCTCATGAAGGGACAAGTGCCTTGCGAAGGCACCTGGAGAGAAGGCACAAACAGCTATGGCAAGAACACCTGAGGAAAAGCATCACCCCTCAAAAGACAAGCCACCCTCCTTCTCCTCTTCCTCCTCCAGGTGCATTGTCTTCATCCACTTTCTCCCTTGCACCTTCACAGCCACCCTCCTCCACACCGCCTCTTCCCTTCAGCAGTTCCTTCTCCTCTGCCCACAGCAGTACCCAGCTGTCCGTGAAGCAAGTATTTGAGCGTAAGAAGCAAATGTCTGCCAGTCACCCTCTTGCCCGGCGTCTGACAGCTGGCGTGGCAGAACTATTAGCTCGCCAGCTATTACCATACAAGCTGGTGGAGTCTGATGCTTTCCGTAAGTTTGTGGCCATTGGTACACCGCAGTGGAAGATACCAGGCCGCAATTCTTTTTCACAAAAGGCCATACCCAAACTGTACCGTGCAGTTGAGAGGCAAGTGGTGTCATCTCTGGCACACAACGTTGGGTCAAGGGTCCACCTGACCACGGATGCCTGGTCTGCCAAGCACGGGCAGGGCCACTACATTACATACACAGCCCATTGGGTCAGCCTGGTGACCGATGGCAGCAAGCAGGGAGTACGTGGCTGCGCAGCGGACCGACTTGTCACACCTCCACAGCTTGCAGGCAGGCCTCCAGCCACCTCCTCTCCACCTGCTACCACCGCTTCGCTGTCGTCATCCTTCTCCTCCTCCTTGGCTGGTGCTGCAATCTCCTCTCCAGCCACGCAGCCCCTGCACCCCAGGGCCTATGCTGCATGCCAGGTACGACGGTGTCACGCAGTGGGTAGACATGTCTTGCCTGAAAGTGGAGAGTCACACTGGAGCAGCTCTCCTGGCTGCTCTTAACAAACAGGTGGAGCAATGGCTGACCCCGCACCAGCTTGAGATCGGCAACATGGTGTGTGACAACGGCAGCAATCTCATTGCTGCAGTGAATTTGAGAAAGCTGACACACATACCCTGTATGGCACATGTGCTTAATCTGGTCGTGCAAAGATTTGTGTCCAAGTACCCAGGCTTAGAGGACGTCCTGAAGCAGGCCAGGAAGTTGTGTGGGCATTTCAGGCGCTCTTACAAGGCCATGGCACATTTTGCGGACTTTCAGCTTAGAAACAACTTGCCGGTGAGACGCCTGATTTGCGATAGCCCGACTTGCTGGAATTCCACCCTGCTGATGTTCTCTCGCCTGCTAGACCAGGAGAAAGCCGTCACCCAGTACCTGTATCATTACAGTACAAGGACACAATCTGGGAGGATGGGGATGTTGTAGCCCAACAACTGGACACTGATGCGAAATGCATGCAGGGTCATGGAGCCCTTTGAGGAGGTGACCAAACTGGTGAGTCGCGCTGAGGGCACCATCAGTGACTTGATCCCCTACGCCTACTTCCTGGAGTGTGCCGTGCGTAGAATGGTGGATACAGCTGTGGAGGAGCGTGAATGAGAAGAGTTACGGCAGCAGGAGTCGTGGGAGCCATTTACACCCGAACCCGATGTTCCCAAAACACCTGCGGCAGCACAGAGGGGGGAGGAGGAGGAGGAGGAAGAAGAGGAGTCGTGTGGGGAAGGAGAGGAGTCAGACTCTGATGATGGTGATGATGAGGAAGGTGTTTCTGTGGAGCAGGAAGAGGCGGCGGAAGAAGAACAACCGCGGCAGCCGTCACAGGGGGCTTCTGCTGCTCCACGTTCCCGTGGTATTGTTCGTGGCTGGGGGGAGAAAGAGGAGTTGCATCCCATCACTGAGGCAGAGCAAGAGGAGATGGAGAGTACGTCTGCATCCAGCTTTGTGCAGATGTCCTCTTTCATGTTGTCTAGCCTGTTGAGGGACCCCCGTATCAAAAAACTCAAGGCGAATGACCTGTACTGGGTGGCCACGCTACTAGACCCTCGGTACAGGCACAAAGTGGCGGACCTGTTACCAACTCAACACAAGGCGGAAAGGATGCAGCACTTGCAGAACAAGCTGTCGATGATGCTTTACAATGCGTTTAAGGGTGATGTGGCTGCACAACGCAATCAAGGTACCACTGGCAGTAACCCTCCCTCTCCCAAGTCCACGCAGGCAAGGACAGGATGCTCCAGCGATCTCAGGGTGATGTCGGACATGCGGACGTTCTTCAGTCCAACTCCTCGCCATAGTCCTTCCGGATCCACCCTCCACCAACGCCTGGACCGGCAGGTAGCCGACTACCTGGCCTTGAGTGTGGATGTAGACACTGCGAAAAGCGACGATGAACCATTGGACCACTGGTTGTGCAGGCCTGACCTGTGGCCAGAGCTGTCCCAATTTGCCATACCACTTCTCTCTTGCCCTGCCGCAAGCGTCCTGTCAGAAAGGACCTTCTGTGCAGCTGGAGGCATAGTTACTGAGAAGAGAAGTCGCCTAAGTCACAACAGTGTTCAGTACCTGACCTTTATCAAAATGAATGAGGAATGGATCACGGAGGGCTACTGCATGACCGAAGACTAAGTCAGTCCCAACACACAGCATCTCTGCCTGCAGGCCACTTGCCTTCTCCGCCACCACCAACAGGGTCCAGGACTCTAGGCGGATTCCTGAATTTTTAAGGCCGCTGATAGCAGTGGCCGCTACACTAATTTTCTGGTGCCTGTACATGCCTGGCTAATTTTTCTGGCTGCACTGCGGGCGGCTGCAATAAAAAAACAAAAGGCATGTACATGTGCCCATCCCCCTTCGTGATCATTACCTTGCCGCGGTGAAGGGGCTTGCGCATCACAATGAAGCAATGGCCGCCGGCTATTTGAGTGTTTCGGGTGGGGGTGGCACACAAAAGATAATAAGGTCATTGCTTTATTGTGGTCAGACCAAATTTGATCAGCTGGACAGACACTGTTGTTTTATCATTGAGCTACCACAGCCCGGCGACCATATGGGCTTGAAAAACGCCACGGCCTACACTCTGGCCATGTTGCGCACCAGTCCAGCACGGCCGTCACTACGCAAAAAGCGGTTTGCGGTGCGTTACACAGTGAGTTTGGTGTGTCAGTGTGAAGCAGAACTCTAACTACACTCCCTGATTGATGTATACCCATGCAAGATGTTTGAAAGCACGTTAGGCCTGCAATTTAGCATTCAATGTGATTTCTGCCCTTAAAACGCTGCTTTGCGTCAAATCCAGATTTTTCTCCGGGACTTTGGGCATGTATCCCACTCCGCCATGCCCCCCTCCAGGTGTTAGACCCTTGAAACATCTTTTACATCACTTTTGTGGCCAGCATAGTTTTTTCTATTTTTCAAAGTTCGCCTCCCCATTGAAGTCTATTGCGGTTCGCAAACTTTTACGCGAACCGAACCTTCCGCGAAGGTTCGCGAACGGGGTTCGAGAAACTGAAAATCGGAGGTTCACGCCATCTCTAGTGGTCACACATTGTTTTTCAATAAACTGGTCTAAATTCTTCAAGAGAGGTAAGATTACCTCTCTGTTTATAAGGTTAACAGTTTACTAGCCTATCTTTTATGCATTGAGCGTAAAGATGCTCATTTCGGATTCCACGGAAATGCAATTTCCAAAATTTCTGATCGGAAATTGCATTTCCACATTGGAATGTGGAAATCGGTAATACAAGTGCGATAGGCGGATTTCCGCCAGAAATCGAGGAAATTTCCGCCGACTTTAACATCGATTTTCTCAAAAACTATAAGGTCTTTTTGAAAACTTTTTTTTTTTGCATCTTATTCACAAGATTCAGTTTAATAAACCCTGAAAATTTGGTGTTTCTAGGACTTACGGGGGCTTTGCTATTAACCACTAAAGTCGGCGGATTTTTACTGTAATGTAAAATGCAGAAAATCTGCATTATCCGATATGCGCACTGGCGTAACAATAGGGGATGCGACCCCTGCCCGGGGCTCCCCTAGGGCCCGCTCAGGGACTTTTGTGGGGCAGGAGGGGTTGCAGCATAAGAGGAGAGTGTGGCCGCAGATCGATGGGGAGGGGGGACATTCCCCCCCCTCACCTCGGGCTCTCCTCTCAGCGCTTTGCCTCCTGCAATCATTGGTGACAGCGGCGGCGGCAGGCTGAACACATTACCTCCTTCTCGCCAGAGGTCTTCCGATCTTTAAGTGCTTCATGTAACTTCCTGTTTACACAGGAAGTTACATGAAGCACTTAGTGATCGGAGACCTCCGGCGAGAAGGAGGTAATGTGTTTAGCCTGCCACCGCCGCTGCCACTCATTGTGCCTAATGAGTTGTTTGTGAAAAACTAAAGATAGTGTTCACAGCCTATGGTAGAGTTCACTCATGAATATGCAAATTGTAAGTCTTCCATCAGGTCCACTCGAGACCTATATAAGATGTGTGTGGTGTGTAATGTATTGTCAGATGCTGCAATGATTTGAGAAAGAAGTATCGAAACGCCTGTGCATCATCATCATGCAGATTTGCTTTTAATCATGTCTTTTTACAAGAGCTATAAATAAAGAAACTTGAAACTTGAATATTGGATGGTGCGGACCTTTGATGATTGCTGTGGATTCCATGTGACTCCAGGGGTGGTCTCTGCACGCCAAACCCATTGGTGCAACAACACTGGTTCTGATTGACGTACCTGGAGTACTGTTATTGTGCACAATGGAACCTTTGGGGAAAAAGCATCAAGCAAGTCATTTGCATACTCCCAGGAACAAGCCGCTAGTATTGTGGCCTCGGTCTCATCCAGTGGTGGCTTTCTGAAGAAACCAGATGTCAAGCTGATAAAACGGGACCTAGAGAGTTTAAAGAAAAAATATATCGATCTTGATTTGCATGCAAAGACGTTAGTTGAGTACTATAAAGAAGGGAAAATCCCAAGGAGCATGCGTATACAAATTCCTCCGACCCTGTTTTCGAAATGCAAGGAACATGTCGACACATGGGAACAGATCTGGAATCGAGCATCATTCGATGCAATGTTGTGTACTGTTCAGAAAATTATGAAAGAATTACCCTTATTGGAGGAACAAATTTCAAAATTGTATCAGTCACTAGCGGAGATGTTGGAGAAGGAAGATTTCGATAAGTTTAAACAGACCTTGGACGGAACACTAAAGGAATATGAAAAATCGCTAGAGGAGGCAAAGAGGAGCAAATTCCATCGAGATATTCAAGATTACCTGACGGGTTATGTATACAGATGGCAAAGGAGTGGGGGAGGCGCTTATCCTAGACGCCCACGGCCTGCAAAACCACAGAAACCTAAAAAAAACCCAGTTCCCGGTCCTCCGGGCGACAATACAGGACATTCCTCTACTGATTTTTTAACCACGACAGACGAACAGTCACTGCAGTCAGACAGTGCAAGCGGAGGGGAGGAAAAAGATACCAAAGGCAAAAAGAAAAAAAGAAAAACAATTTGAAAATGGAATTGAGAAATTGGAAATAATCCCTGTAGACCTAGTGGTGAACATATCCTCTTACTGCTTGACCGAAGTGGAACACAAGGTGTTGAACTACGGACTGTCCTTTTGCCCGACTAATTATCCCGATTTTTTCCTACTCGTCGTGGAACTAGCTAGATTTTACAGAGCTTTAAAATTAAAGTATTTTTTTGGAGTCAACCAATTTTTGTCCTACTCATCATCATCCTCTGGCGAGTGTATTCAATTGAGAGAATGGGGCCTAAGGAACAACAGTGCCTTTCTTCCTACATCACATGGCGTAATTGATAGTTTCGCTAATAAGGTGAATCAGGATGTGAAAGAATTACAGGAACTTTTTGAATCTAAAAAGATCAAGAATATCCCATGGAATATGACAAAGGATGAAAAAGTTGCCTTGAATTTACTATCTAAGAATAAATTAATCACAATAAAGCCAGCTGACAAGGGTGGAGCGGTCGCTATAATGGACACTCAGGATTACAAGAAAGAAATTATTCGACAACTACAGGATGGTGATGTATATGAGAAATTATCATGTGATCCCACTAGAGACATTCAGAAATTAATTGAAGAAACTGTTATGTCGGCAGAAAGCCAGGGTCTGATTGACAGTGATTTGAAAAAGTTTCTGATTAAGAAGTTTCCAAGAGTCCCAATTATATATATTTTGCCCAAAATTCACAAAGGGTTGAAAGATCCCCCTGGGAGGCCCATAGTGTCTAGTATAGATTCTGTCTTTTCTAACATCTCCATATTCTTAGATAAGATATTGAGGCCAATTGTTCTTACATTAGATTCCTATATTAGGGATACGGGACATTTTTTGCAGGATATTAGACAAATCGAAAATGTAGAACAGGAAGTGTTACTTGTAACCATGGATGTTGGTGCTTTGTATACGTCCATACCCCATGAAGGGGGTGTGGAGGCAATTAGATACTATTTAGAGGTTCACACTGATTTCTCTGTTGCTGAAATAAAGTTTTTGATTACTTTGTTGGAAATTGTATTGAGAAAAAATTATTTTCTTTTTGGAGATTCTTTTTATGTACAGCGAAGGGGTACGGCAATGGGCTCGAATGTGGCCCCATCCTGTGCTAATTTATTTATGGGTTTATTTGAGGAGGCTTTTGTTTTCTCTAGTAATGTTTTCTGTAAACATGCCCTTTTTGGCGTCGATATATTGACAATATTTTTTGTTTGTGGGCGGGGCCACGTTCGAGCCTAGACTCCTTCGTTGAAGATTTGCATGCAAAATGCCCCGAAATTGTCCTGACAGTTCATTGCGATTATGCGAGAGTTAGCTTCCTTGACACTTGGGTGGTCAAAAAGGAGGGTAGATTGGAGACAGATCTTTTTGTAAAACCGACAGATAGGAACTCAATCCTTCACTTTGCCAGCTTTCATACCCCTCAGGTTAAATTAAATATCCCCAAGGGTTAATTCCAGAGAGTTGAAAGAATTGTAAGTAACCCGGAGTTGAGAGAACAAAGGGTGAAAGAAATGAAATATAAATTTCTGGCCAGGGGCTATCCAGCTATATGTTTGGAAAAAGATTTTGATATGAGAGCTTGCAGAGAAAGATTTGGGGTACAGAAAACCACACTGAGAAATGGAAGGACAGATATCAGGGAAAGAATCCCATTGGTTACTACTTACAATGTATTGTCAGAAAAAATAGGTGCTATAGTCAATAGACACTGACCAATGTTGAAACAAGGATTGCCCACAATACGTGAGTTTCATGTGCATCCACTCCTGTCCTTCAGAAGAGCACCATCTCTGAGGGATAGGATGGTTAGAGGGGACATTGGTACGGAGACTGCAGGGGTGATTGCCAGGAGGGGAACGTTTCCCTGTCTTGGGTGTCACCTCTGTGGTCACATTGTTAAAGGGGACACATTTACACATCCAAGTAGAGGGTCGAAATTTAAAATTAATGGATACTATACATGTGAATCAAGATATGTAGTCTATTTGCTGAAGTGTCCCTGTGGCACTGGATATGTGGGTCAAACCACCCAGTGCCTCAGGGACAGAATTGCTTCACACAAGTCGAATATTAGGACTAAGAATTTGGAACTGACTGTTTCTGAGCATTTTTGCAAATTTGGACACAGTGTGTCCCAATTGAGGGTACAGGTTTTGGAGGGGGTGCCACCGCAGAGGAGGGGAGGTGACAGACTAAAGGAGTTGTTAAGAAGGGAGTATTTTTGGATAAAAAGACTTGATACCTTGGAACCCAAGGGGTTAAATCGTGAATACGATATTTGTAAACTTATTATATAACGTATCTTGAGTTGAATAGATGGAGGTTTAGTTGGGAAATGGTTGTCATGTGTCGAGACATTTTCAATCAATGTGCCTTTTTTTGGAACTTTACGGTTTTGATTACGCGTTTTTTTCGTGTTTTTTGCGTGTTCCTTTGCATTTTTGCGCGTTTTTTTCACGGTTTTTTCGCGTTTTTATGAGTTAAATGTCGCTTTGCGTACGTTTTTACGCTTGTCTTGACTGGACGCGTACATATGTACGCATGTGACGCGTTAACAGTCTTTATGCGGACGTTGTAGGCATGATTATGATTGGCTATGACGTACGTGTATATGCGTATTTTATTGCGTATTTATGTAGTCTTAGGCGGACGTTGTAGGCATACTGGTGATTGGTTGAGTGTCCCACAATATGATAATTTTTTCCCGTGGAGCTAAAAACAGCAAATGAGACATTGGAGAGTGGTTTTAAATGTTTGAAATGTGAATTAAAGTTGGAAATTGGGTTTTTAATTGTGCCTAATGAGTTGTTTGTGAAAAACTAAAGATAGTGTTCACAGCCTATGGTAGAGTTCACTCATGAATATGCAAATTGTAAGTCTTCCATCAGGTCCACTCGAGACCTACAGTATATAAGATGTGTGTGGTGTGTAATGTATTGTCAGATGCTGCAATGATTTGAGAAAGAAGTATCGAAACGCCTGTGCGTCATCATCATGCAGATTTGCTTTTAATCATGTCTTTTTACAAGAGCTATAAATAAAGAAACTTGAGACTTGAATATTGGATGGTGCGGACCTTTGATGATTGCTGTGGATTCCCTGTGACTCCAGGGGTGGTCTCTGCACGCCAAACCCATTGGTGCAACAACGCTGGTTCTGATTGCCACCAATGATTGCAGGAGGGAAAGCGCTGAGAGGAGAACAATTTTCAGGGTTTATTAAACAGAATCTTGTGAACAAGATGCAAAGAAAAGTTTTCAAAAAGACCTTTATAGTTTTTGAGAAAATCGATGTTAAAGTCACGGGGGAAATTTCTGCGTTTTCCGACGGATCCGCATTTGAATGCAGAAATTGGTAGCGGAATCGGTAGCAGTAGCGGTAATTGGCAATGGCGGAATGCGGATTTACCGCGGAATCGGAAATTGCCATTTCCGACCATCCCTAATTGGGCGCCTCCACCCCTGTTTTATGAGTCTATCCACCAACTCGGCAGTCAGTTGGGAGCACTTCTCAGTGACCACACCACAGGCCGCACTGAAGCTTCTCTCAGACACCACACTGGAAGAAATTAAAAGAAAGAAAAAAAAACGCGAACTGTCAGACAAAAGGTAGTCTGACAGTGACAAAATACAAATCAACAGCTGCGAGACAACACACACGTGCAATGATAAACTACAAAAAAACACACATAAGAAACTATACTACATTGAGTACACTAGTACTAACTTACTGCTGTGCTGAGTCTGACTGATGGTAGCTCAAAAACAAAGTCCTTGACCCTCAACTGCAGCTACACCTAGAAAAAAACCCTATGTAAAGTAAATCACAAAAAGTGCTGCAGTTTCTGGCTTTGGGGATGGTGGTTAGGTCGCATGCGGTGGATTATTTGCCTCCTTCCCTTAATAAAGCTGTTATTATTCATATCCTTAAACCAGGGAATGACCCCCTTCTGGCTGAATCATATTGTCCTATTTCTCTTTTAACAGCAGATGTCAAAATCCTTCCTAAAGTAAGCAAGTAAGCAAAAGTAAGTAAGTAAGCAGCATTCAGCAAATAGATTGTCTAGAGTCACAGCTAGTGCATAGGTCACAGGGTATATTGGGTTTCAATATGGTGGGGTGGAGGAGAAAGTCTTGCTTTAAGTGGATGACATGCTATTGTATTTAGGAGATACACAGGCCTCTTTGGGGGCCATTATATGTCTTTTGACACAGTTTAAATATTATTCAGGTCTTAGTGTGAACTGGGAAAAGTTGTGTCTGTTGCTCCTGGATCCTTTTGTGGCCCTATCTGTGATAGCCTTAGTTGACATTAAATTGTAGACTCCTTTAGATATTTGGGAGTGGTTGTGTCCACTGATCCGTAATTTGAATTTCTGAATATAGCCCCCCTTATTGATTATTCTAGAGCCAAAATTAAATCCTGGCTGAAGCTGCCCCTGTCATTAGTTGCCAAAAAAAAAACTTGATAAAAATGGTCTTAATGCCTCAGATTCTGTATTTTTTGCATAATTCACCAATCTGGCTCCCTGTTAAACTGTTTACATTTTTTCTTCAATAATCAGTTTTTATTGAAACATAAAACTTGGGAATACAAATATGGCGCGTACTCCAATCCAAAAACGCAACAGACATATAGTCAAAGGACATCATACATTATAGATACATGCAGGTACCAGGAAAAAAACCCAAAACTGTAAAAGAAGTTGATTGGAGGAAGGAAAGGAAGGGGAAGGGAATAAGGGGAGATTTTAAGGAAAGGGAAAGGAAGAGGGAGAGGAGAAGGGAAGGGGAGACAATAAGCACATAAACGAGATAAATGCCTCATGCAATGAAACGTAGCACCCCATAAATGGGGAAACCCGAGTAAATGGAGAGAGAGTACCTGTACATCACGCCAACTAACTGTCAGGGAGAGGGATATTTGGACTTGAATAGAAGAAACATGGTCACTTAGTTCACTTATATTTACTGGGCTAGGAAATTCTGTAAGGTGTCCGAGTCACAAAAATCTATCCAGATCGCCCATCTCAGTGTAAACTTTGTGTTTATTCTGGGCCGTCAATAATAATTCATCCATTCTCTTAATATGATTGATCTGATAAATGAAATCGGGAAGAGTTGGAGCCAAGGTCTAATTCCAATTTTTAGCTATCAGGTCTCTGGCAGCAATAAGAATGTATCTAAACACTGATTTTTTGGCTGCAGAGAGTGAGCCAGGGATGATGGAGAGTAGGCCAATTTCCCGAGTACAAGGGTGAACTTTGCAATAATGTAGGTTATGGAGTTCAAAGACTTTAGCCCAGAATAAAGTAAGCCCACTACACTTCCATCAAATGTGAACATAATCTCCAGGTTCTCTTTCACATCTCCAACATGTGCCAGTGTAGTTAGGATTACATTTAGATAAGAGGACAGGGTCACGGTACCATCTGCTGAGGACTTACTGTTGAAATTTTTTGATAAGGTGTTTTGTGATCTGATATAGAATAAGAAACAACCCAAAGATAAGGGGGATTGGTGCACCCAAACTCTTGAGATTACTGCTCAGCTGCAACATCTGGTGGGTTGGATGCAGGAACCCTTGTTTGATTCTTCCAGGCTCCTGTTAGCCATGTATTGAATACAAGGTTGTATATATGAGGCTATAGAGGGAGGGAGGTTGCTTATTGTTGCCCCTACTGCCTAAGATACGGCCGGGAGGAGCGAGCACGGAGAGCTAGGGAGGCCCCCACATGATAGGGCTAGACAGCTTGCCCATCAAGGGGTTAATTGTGGGGAAGGAAGGTAGGCTGGCTGTTAGGCAGGAAGTGGAAGTTCCAGAGGCAGCAGAGCTGGGTCCTAGATGGAGAGGAAGGGGAGGAGTCAGATCAGAGAAGCTGGAGACAGGGAAAGGTCCAGGAGCTTCTCTGCCTGTTCCCCCTTCGATTTCGCCGACATGGAGGACGTAGACAGCCTGCTCGCTATGGTCAGGAGCGAGGCAGCAGCAAGAGGATCCCAGTGGGTGGCCGAGCAGATGGCCCTGATGTCCGGCGGCAGCAGCGGTGAGCAGCATGGGCGGGCGAGCGCGCGCATTTCCCAGCCGCTGGAGCGGTTGAGCCCCAGTGCATCCCCCAGAGGCAATAGACGAAGCGGGAGCCCTGTGCAGGTTCCCCTGGCTCCCACACCTAAGAAGGGCAGCGCAGTGGGAAGAAAGGGGTCTGCAGCCAGCCAGCCATGTGCGCAGCCGGCGCCAGAGTGCTCAGGAGAGCAGAGGCCTAAGAGGGGGCAGCAGACAGCAGCGCAGGGAGAGCAGAGCGGAGAGGCAGCTGCACCCAAACAGAGTGGCCATAGGAAGAGCGGAGGGGCTGCAGGAGCTCAGGGAGGTCAGAGCAAGAAGCAGCCTGCCCCCACACCCAGCCAGGCAAAAGGGGCCAATAAACCAGGAAGTCGGCCGGGGAGTAGAGCGTCGGCTAACAAGGCTGGGAAACAGGCTTCCAAGAGGAGATCCCACAGCTCTGATCGCAGTGCAAGTAACATGGCTGCCGTGCAGGGCAGGCCTTTGGCCACATCACCACCACACCACAACGCAGCATTCGGGCCACCGCAGTTCGCACAGGGGGCAGTCGGCCGATGTCTCGCAGCCAGGTGGCAGGGATGGCAGCAGGCGACATGACAGTTCCAGTCACAGGCATGACAGCAGATCCGTCTCCCCTGCGTATGCTGCTTCTGGAGGTTCTGATGTTGATAGCAGTCCAGCAGAGCCGACGAGTCCAGGTGTGTCGGCTGATCGGGATTCCCATCCGGTGCAGCCAGGTGAGATCAATGCCAATGCTAATTATGCTATGTCTGCTTACTCACGTGATAGCGGGGATAGAACGAGGGACCGTGGTAATTTGGCTGGGGGTAGTGGGTTAAGGGGGGTGGTAGTACCGCCACAGACAGTGGCAAATGTTCCCCCAGTAGATAATTCCACTCCCACATTGTCTCTTTTAAATTCCTTATTGCAGGGTATACGCAATGCGTTACAGGGCTCAGGTAGAGCACAAACAGGAGGGCAGGCTGGGTCACCAGTGCCTGCCTGGTCTGGGCCTTCAGGGGTGGAGAGCACGGTTCCAACAGCACCGCCCCCGGTTGGTCCAGCCAGTGGTACTGTGGTAGCAAATACGGAGGTGCCGGTGGTAGCAGCTCCCGCACAGACGGCCACACGCGATAAGGAGGTCGAGTCGGTACGAATAGCTGACACAGCAAAGGGCGAGTTGTACCTTTGTTTCATGGGGCCGTTAGGTTTTCACGTTAAGCAGGAAGTACGTGAGAAAATATGGAAGGGTGAGTATAAAGAAATCTTTTCATTACTCCCTCTTGCAAAGTTTAATTTGGATCGGGCTAAGCCTGATGAAAATAAGAAAGAAGAAGAAGGAGGTACCGTTTGATTCCCAGGACTTTTCAGAACTGGCTGCAGGCATTTTCGATCTATGCCAGCATATTAGGAGAAAAACAGCCGTAATGATGTTCCACGTTATTTTGTTATCAGGATTGTATAGGGGAAGCTTACAGGGAATAGGGAGGCACTGCGTGGCTGCGCTACGACAAGCACTTCAGGCAATGTAAGGCGGTTCGCCCAGCAGTGAGATGGGATCATAAGGACATCGATATGTGGATGAAACTTATGATCCCGGGAACGAAACATAATTAGCCCTTTCAGGGAGGGGCCGGCAGTTCAGGAACATCGGGACAGCTGGCCAACAAAAAGACGGGAGTCTGCTGGAAGTTTAATGAGGGGGTATGCAAGTTTGGCGGGTCATGCCGATTCAAACATGAGTGTTCCTCGTGCGGGGGAAGTAACCACCCGGTTACAAGATGTTTCTATCAAAACAAGGGGCGGGCCTCAGATTCTACTGGAAAAAGGGAGGAGCCCAGTGAGGTTGGAAAAGATGGAACGCCATCTAAGTAAGTATCCTGACGCCTTGGGGGCGGAATTTTTGCGCAAAGGTTTTTCTGAGGGTTTTATCATTCCTAGCGTTGGGGTTTCTGGCTCCCAACACCCCTACCGTAATCTTAAGTCAGTTGATTTGCATCCAGAGGTGGTGACGGCAAAATTGCAGAAGGAGGTAAGTTTGGGCAGGATGGCGGGTCCTTTTATTGACCCCCAATTGAGGACTTGGTGGTTTCACCACTGGGATTAGTGCCAAAAAAAGAGTTGAACGCTTTTCGGCTCATACATCACCTTTCCCACCCAAAGGGTTTCTCGATTAATGACGGTATTGACCCGGAGGCCGCAACGGTCGCTTACACGTCATTTGATATGGCCGTTAGGATGATCAAACGAACAGGCAAGAGTTCACTGCTGGCCAAATCGGATGTGGAGGCAGCATTCTGCTTGTTACCGGTACATCCCTCAAGTTTTCGGTTGTTAGGTTGTTTTTGGGACGGGGGTTGTATGTGGAATGCTGTTTGCCTATGGGATGTTCCATATCCTGTTCTTGTTTTGAGCATTTCAGCTCATTTGTGGAATGGGTGGTCAAGGATGTTGTGGGTATGCAGACAGTCATCCACTATTTGGATGACTTTCTGTTTATCGGCAAACAAGGGACGCTGGAGTGTGCCTATTTGCTGGCAACAATGAGACAGGTGTGTGCACGTTTCGGCATCCCATTGGCAGAGGAAAAGACAGAGGGTCCTCAGACCACTATAAAGTTTTTGGGCATTACCATAGACTCTTTGGCTATGGAATGCAGGTTACCTGAGGACAAAGTGGACGACTTGCGACGGACCATTTCTGTGGTGCTGCAACGCAAAAAAATTGAGTTAAGGGAGCTCCAGTCGCTGTTAGGGAAATTGAATTTTGCATGCAGAATTATGTCCATGGGGGGTATATTCTGCAGACGCTTGGCCAGCGCTACAGCAGGGGTGATGGCTCCTCATCATCGAGTTAGGTTGTTAGCGGAACACAAGGAAGATCTGCGCATGTGGTTAACTTTTCTGGCGGAGTTTAATGGGTGATCCATGTGGATGGAGGAAACGTTGGTGAACCACGATTTGGAACTGTTCACGGATGCGGCTGGATCATGCGGCTTCGGTGCCTTTTTTGCGGGTAAGTGGTGCGCAGAGCCTTGCCCGGCATCCTGGGTACTGGAGGGTCTCACGAAGAATCTGCTGTTGTTGGAATTATTCACTATTCTGGTAGCAGTGGAGCTGTGGGGACCATTGTTGCAGAACAAAAGTATCCGGTTTAATTGTGACAATTTGGGGGTGGTGTTGGCAATCAATCGTTTGTCGTCAGGGTGTTTTGCCAGTTAGTGCTCAGTTGTTTGAGGTTCAACATGATGATTTTTGCTGTGCACTTGCCGGGTACTGAGAATGAGGTTGCTGACGCTCTTTCTCGGTTCCAATGGCAGAGATTTCAGAACCTTGTGCCAGGAGCAGAGCGGCAAGGGGCTTCCTGCCCCCGGGCCTTGTGGGTGATATCGGTGCATGTATAGAAGATTGGATTTCACACTCGCTGTCCACATCGACTTGGGCTGCTTACTCAGTGGTGTGGGATAATTGGACCAACATGTTACGGCAGATTGGAGGTTGCCAGTCGGATGACGAATATGTGTTTTTATTGCTTCAATTTATGGCTGAAAAAGGGGCTGCAGGGGTTTCACCGGGGGTCCTCGCCAAGAACTTGACAGCACTTTCTTTTTGGTTCAAGTTAAGAGGGTTAACAGACTTTACAAAGGATTTTAGAGTAAGAATGGCAATAAGGGGATTTAGAGATCAGTTCAGGCCCACTAAAGACACTAGGCGTCCTGTCACGTTTAGTCTGTTAGTTTCCATTTTGGGTCGGTTACACGACTTCTGTGATTCCCATTACGAGGAATTATTCTTTGCTGCGGCATTCACGTTAGCATTCTTTGGGGCCTTCAGGGTAAGTGAATTGGTGAGCCCCAATAAGAAAAAGGTGGGTGGCCTTATGCGGGGAGAGGTAAAGCTTAGCCCGAGGTCAGTGGAAGTTTACCTACGTCGGTCAAAAACTGATCATCTGGGGGAAGGTAGGACTGTTACCTTATTTCCGGTACCGGGCTCCGCAGCCTGCCCAGTCCAGACGGTGGGCAGTTTCATGGGAATACGATCAAGCTTAGATGGCCCTTTCCTGTGTCATGCGGATGGAGTTCCGCTGACAAAGTATCAGTTTGTAGCAGTATTTAGAAAGGCACTGGGTTTCCTGGGTTTGGATGCTAAGCAATATGCCTCACATTCCTTCAGGTTTGGGGCGGCAAAAGAGGCGGCTAGATGGGGGTTGGGTAATGAACAGGTTAAGAAAATTGGCAGGTGGGAATCATCCAGGTTCCTATCGTATATCAGGCCACATTTGATCTAGGTAGTAGTTTCTTGCACGAATACAGATGGTTGGGTCATGGTGCCGGTTAGTGTTTTGGTTTTGTTTATTTACAGATAATCCTAAACCTCTGTGTCTTGTGTGGATTTTTGGACACTCGTATGTGGCCTGGGGGGCCCGGAGAGCCGCTGTGCGACCGGACGGTCGGCAGCTGGGGATCCCGAGATCGACAGCGTGTGTCAGATGGATCGATATTCCTGGAATGTTGTGGGCCAAGGTGTTACCTGAGGTGTGCAGGTTTGTAGCCTTGGACAGAGCTCCCGATATCCTAGTGCTGCACGCAGGAGGCAATGATCTGTCCTCAAAGACCACGAGGCAGATCATCCAGGACATCAAGTGCGACTTCCTGAGAATACGATCCAACTTCCCTGAGACAGTGGTGGTCTGGTCGGAGATCATCGCGAGGAGTCATTGGAGATTGGCACGGTCTGTGGATAAGGTCAACAGGGCCAGGAAAAAGCTGAATAGGGAGGTTTCCCACTTTGTGGTAAAGAATGGAGGGGTAGCAGTTAGACATGAGGATTTGGAGGAAGACACAGAGAAGTTTTTGAGATGGGATGGGGTACATTTAAATGCCATAGGCACAGATCTGTGGACCCTGGCTCTAGAAGAGGGGATTCAGAAAGGCTTGTTTTTGCGGGCAGCGCAAGGGTAAGGCTTCACCCTTGCTTGCATGTGGCGGGGCAAGGTTTCTGGAGGACGGTGATAAAATGGTGGAAGAATTCACGCGGGTGAATGCCTCACGTGAAGGAACGGTCGGTTTCAGTTAATTGGTCAAGTAAAAGGGGCATGCAGCTGTCCCCGAGACAGCGTTTGCGTCTGGGGGCCGGTTCAAGGCTGCATACCCAAAGTTTTGGTCTATTTAAAGAGACTCTGTAACATTCAAAAGATCCCCTGGGGGGTACTCACCTCGGGTGGGGGAAGCCTCCGAATCCTAATGAGGCTTCCCACGCCGTCCTCTGTCCCACGGGGGTCTCTCCGCAGCCCTCCGAACAGCCGGCGACTGTGCCGACTGTCATTTCAATATTTACCTTTGCTGGCTCCAGCGGGGGCGCTGTGGCGGCTTTCCATTCCGAACTACATGGAAATACCCGATCTCATTCGGGTCCGCTCTACTGGGCAGGCGCAGGAAACTTGCGCCTGCGCAGTAGAGCGGACCCGACGGCGATCGGGTATTTCCGTGTAGTTCGGAGCCGACAGCCGTCAGAGCGCCTGCGCAGGAGCCAGGAAGGTAAATAATGACGTCACCGCTGCCCGGACTCCACGGAGGGCTGCAGCGAGACCCCTGACGGATGGAGGACGGCGTGGGAAGCCTCATTAGGATCCGGAGGCTTCCCCCACCCGAGGTGAGTACCCCCCAGGGGATCTTTTTATGTCACAGTTCCTCTTTAACTAAACCTTCGGATTTCCTTGCCCTGAACACCGTATTGGTTTTTCTTAAGGTTTAAGAGTTTATATGTTTTATATTAAAATATTTGTAAGTGTTAATAAAGTTGGACTGCATTGGCCTATATATTTCTCCATCGTCAATAGCAGTCCGAGTATGTTATTGGTATGAAAGAGAAAAGGGTGTTTTGGGGTATGGGTACTTTAATATGAGAGGAAGTGATAGGATATGCCCATATCATGTTAAATTCTTATGCATAAAGTGTGGTTTAGAGCACAATCCCTACAAGGAATAAGATGATTTACCTCCTTTACTCCATTGTGGCAGAATACTTATCTTCCTGAGCTGTGTGCACTGGATTTTTGAGACCTTTGGCTAAAATGAGGGGCAGATAAACTAGAGATGGTGTTCTATAATGAACAGATGAAATCCTATGATTCCCTTACTTCGACATTGTCTGCAATCCCAGAAGGTCTCCCTAGGCTACAATATATGAGTGTTAAACATGCCCTTCAAAGGCAGGCCAATACCTTTTTATTAGAACGCAATGCTTCTTCAGTGTTTAATATGTTAGCACAGGCCTCATGTAAACAAGGCCTGATTTCTTCTTGCTATAGTCTGCTGCTTGAACAATTTCACAAAAAGTACCCATTAAAAAGTAAGGCAGCCTTGGTACAAGAGATTCCAGCTCTCACTGATGAGGACTGCATGGAAGCTCTTCAGGCTGTCCCTCTTATTTCAGTAAACACCACTCAAAAATATTAGCAGCTTCAAGCCAGGAAATTAATCCTGCAATCTTGGAAACAGGAAGCCCCTCCTACATTGACAATGTGATTGGATCAAATTAATGCTGGTTTAAATCTTGAAAAATAAGTTTTGCAAATAGAGGGGCCCCTGAAAAATTCAGGAAGATTTGGGGTAAATGGTTATCTGCGCATGATTATGTAGACCCAGAACTGATCAGAGACCAGATCCTTTCCAACATTGGTGTGTCTAGGAGAGGGATGGTATCTGAGTGAGAGGTGGGCTTTTTGGTTTAGTTTCGTCTTTCTTACCTTATGCTCTCTGTTAATTGTACCTTCATATGTATGCCTAGTTGTAACAAATTGACTAATGCATTTTTTTGTACTTTGTAAATTTTCAATAAACAGAATGTTGTTCTTGTTGAGAAAAAAAAATGACTCTCCAACTAATTCAGAAAATATATATATATATATATCCAGATAAACTGTAATAGTCTATCGAGTAGCTCAGAAATAACTAAACTGAGTGAACACACACTAGTGAGTGACTACTGTGACTGACACAGACTACTGCTAGTAGTAATACTATTGGTCTAAAACAATAGCATAGCACACTTCACAGACTATGAATTAACCATTTCAGCTGCCCAGACGTGATCCCCTCACGTCCAGGCGGCTGCTCTGCTGCGGTGCCGCACTTCGGCGCGATCCTGCGCGCGATCGCGGGCTCGCCCCTGTGCTGTTCCCCTGTAGCCCTGTGATCAGTGAACGGGAACATAATTCCCGATCACCGATCAAAATCCCCAGTAGAAAAACCGATGGTCTCTTACCAGAGGCCGCAGTCCTTCTGCAAAAAAAAAAAAAGTTTCACCGTCCTCCTTGTGCTTCCGGTTAGCGAGAAGCACAAGATAAAAAAACCTCAAGGTGGTCATCTTGTGGCCAAATAGTAAAACTACATCTACAAACATTTTTGAAGGGAATTCACACACATTTTAACATTTAAAATTAACTGTTTATTTCCCACATCAAAAAATTACCCAAATAAAATGTTTAATGGAAAAAAAAAGATTACAATTAAAAAACCAAAAACAAAAAACAGATAGTTACCTAAGGGTCTGAACTTTTTAAATATGCATGTAAAGGGTGTATACTACGAACATTTTTTTAATTACAAAGCTTGTAAATAGTGATGGATGCAAAACGGAAAAAATGCACCTTTATTTCCAAATAAAATATTGGCGCCATACATTGTGATAGTGACAAAATTTAAATGGTGTAATAACCGAGACACACGGGCAAATAAAATACATACCGTATATACTCGCAAGCAAGCCGACCCGCATGTAAGCCGACCCCCCAACTTTTACCTGAAAAACCAGGAAAAAATGATTGACCCCCATATAAGCCAGGGGTATGAAATGCTGGCCGCGTGATCCCCCCCAGTGTGTCCCAGTATAGCTAGTATAGTGCCCAGTATGGGTAGGTAGCGACCCAGTATAGCTAGTATAGTGCCCAGTATAGCTAGTAAAGTGCCCAGTATAGGTAGGTAGTCCCCCAGTATAGCTAGTAAAGTGCCCAGTATAGCTAGTATAGTGTCCAGTATAGCTAGTATAGTGCCCAGTATGGCTAGTATAGTGCCCAGTATGGCTAGTATAGTGCCCCAGTATGGCTAGCATAGTGCCCCAGTATAGCTAGTATAGTGCCCCAGTATAGCTAGCATAGTGCCCCAGTATAGCTAGTATAGTGCCCCAGTATAGCTAGCATAGTGCCCCAGTATAGCTAGCATAGTGCCCCAGTATAGCTAGCATAGTGCCCCAGTATAGCTAGCATAGTGCCCAGTATGGCTAGGTGGGTAGGTAGTTAGTGCCCCTCCCCGCGGCCGCCGTTGCTATTACCTTAGGCGGCGCCGCTTCCTCTATCCCCATCCAGCTCCGGTAACTAATTCACAGCAGCGTGGCTCTCGGCGGCTGCTGTGTGATGATGGAGGAAACCATAGAGAGTGGCTTCCTGTAGCGGCGATATGTATCGCCGTTACTATGGGAACCGCTCTCTATGGTGCTGTTCCCCTGTAGCCCTGTGATCAGTGAACGGGAACATGATTCCCGATCACCGATCAAAATCCCCAGTAGAAAAACCGATGGTCTTTTACCAGAGGCCTCAGTCTTTCTGCAAAAAAAAAAGTTTCACCGACCTCCTTGTGCTTCCGGTTAGCGAGAAGCACAAGATAAAGAAAAAAACTCAAGGTGGCCATCTTGTGGCCAAATAGTAAAACTACATCTACAAACATTTTTGAAGGGAATTCACACACATTTTAACATTTAAAATTAACTGTTTATTTCCCACATCAAAAAATTACCCAAATAAAATGTTTAATGGAAAAAAAGATTACAATTAAAAAACAAAAAACAAAAAACACATAGTTACCTAAGGGTCTGAACTTTTTAAATATGCATGTGAAGGGTGTATACTACGAACATTTTTTAGATTATAAGCTTGTAAATAGTGATGGATGCAAAACGGAAAAAATGCACCTTTATTTCCAAATAAAATATTGGCGCCATACATTGTGATAGGGACAAAATTTAAATGGAGTGATAACCGAGACACACGGGCAAATAAAATACATACCGTATATACTCGCAAGGAAGCTGACCCACATGTAAGCCGACCCCCCAACGTTTACCTGAAAAACCAGGAAAAAATGATTGACCCCCATATAAGCCGGGGGTATGAAATGCTGGCCGCGTGATCCCCCCCAGTGTGTCCCAGTATAGCTAGTATAGTGCCCAGTATGGGTAGGTAGTCCCCCAGTATAGCTAGTAAAGTGCCCAGTATAGCTAGTAGTGTCCCAGTATAACTAGTATAGTGCCCAGTATGGGTAGGTAGCGACCCAGTATAGCTAGTATAGTGCCCAGTATAGCTAGTAAAGTGCCCAGTATAGGTAGGTGTTATAATTTAAGTAGGCCTCAGTTATTTGGACTGAGTTAGTCAAAAAGGCTTGGAGTGCAGATCGGCCCTTTTTAGGGGATTTTCTCTGAGAGAGAGAAAATCTGCAGTTCTGTCAGCAGAACTAGAACATACCAAGAAGCTGTTCTAGTACAAGGCCGCAGATCTCCCTGACCTGCGCATGTACCGCCACTAAAACAATAAACATCAGACATGTTATGTAAATATCCACATTCCTGCATGTAGGTCAAATGCCTCATTGATTATTAATCGAGTAGGTGTGTATGGTGACACCACAAGTGGGTCCACCAATAGACTGATATAGGGGATGGCAAAGATGATGTCATATTTAACTCTTTCCTAGTCGGTATTAAACCCGGAGTGAGCGATGGGGAGCTCATTCTGCTCTTTACTTTCGCAATAGCTCGCAAGGCTGACTGGGACCTCTAAGTATGTGCTTCCTTTTTGTAATCTGATATAATGTCTGCTGTACATAGGTAGTCTAGATGTAACATAGAGTAGATACAAGAAGACCTGGGTATCTTCAGCAGGAAGGTACTCAAGCAGCTGTAACGCAACATGGAAGTCTGCTTTGCCAGGAGATGATAAACTGTATCTATCTGTATTTCTGTTACTTGAATAAATAACGTAAACCTTGAAGAAGCCTGAGGAAGTCTATCTCCTGCTTGCTGTGTGGAGAGTCAAGTGATCTCAATAGTCTGTGAGACGTAACTGTAAGAAGTTACTGGTGTCGAAGCAAGGTGATATAGAAGCAGGTTCTAACAGTGGCGCTGAAACCCTTCCCTGCCTAGCAAAACAGGCAGACAGGGGCCGGGGGCCGAAGAAGAAGTTTTCAAGATATTCCACAGCAAAACAAGCGGAATAGACGGACGGGGACTGTAAAGCTTATCAAGCTGATACTGATAAGTTGTGTGGGAGTGTGCGGGAGCCAAGCACACGGGCTGCAATTCAAGAAAATCAGCGGCGAAACTCTTGGACGTTACACTGTGACTGCATTGTGCACTGCAGTCACCAGCCTAAATATGGGTCAGACAGAATCCTCTGTGGCCAGCTGGCAACGTGCTGCGAGAGGTGGATCCGCTGTGGGAGGAGAGGGAGGCCCCACAGAAAATTCCGGTGTCCATTCAGTTTCGTGGGAGAACCGTTGCGGAATGCTGATGAATTGCGAGGAATCTGCGGCTCAGGCACGTAAGATTTACGTTGTTATATGGCGTTATCTGTGTTGTATTTGGTGTTATAACAAGGAGAGGATAATGTGTTAATATGTACATTCTGTGTTAATTGCAGTATGGAGGCTGCGGGATTCTCATCTCTCCCGTGCGTGGTGGGGGTTTGGGAATAAGAGCAGCTCCGTTGTAAATACGTATTGCTGTGTTCAGAGTTTATGTGTTTTGATTTTTTTTAGGATTCAATGTTCCTGTGTTGCTAGAGCGTACATGGTATGGGTTTTAATGTTTCTGTACTGTATGTTACGGTTTAGAATGTGGTTACATCCACATTTGTCACAGGCATGTTTTTTTCTGCGGGTGGTATTTGCTGCGGTTGTTTTTTTTCTCTCTTTCGTTTTCTCAAAGAAGCTGCCTGCGTAGGAGTGTTGACAGCGAAGCTACAGTCTGTTTGTACTGGATGGGAGGGAGAAGAGAGAGAGAGAGATATGCTGCACATGATTTGTGAGGAGAGAGAGGTTTCTACGTTCCTGGGTGATGCTAAGATGTAAAATATTTAGCATTGCAGCTGTGACGCGGTTTGTCTCAAGTTTGGCAAGCATCCCAGAGAGTATAGGTAGCGGAAGGCTGACTCTCGGTAAAATGTATCGATGCTGTGTTTAACTATGCATAAAAAATGTATGCTCTGTGTGAGTTTGGTTTCTCTCCTAAAGTTATATGATCGAGAGGCTGCTATGGGAGCAGCCATCTTAGCTGGCAGTCCAGGACTCAAAATGGCGGCAGTGGAGAGGGCCCGCCCCCAAGAGTCATGGCCCCCACACGTCATGGCAGGGGGGAGGAGGGGCTGGGGGATCCACGTCACGTCAGGCTGTGCTCGCGGCTCCGGGCAGAACAGCTGAAAGGGAGGGGGGTAGAAATACAGAGACATGCTACTGTGTGTCTCGGTTCTCGAAGTATTTCCCCAGAGTTTTTCCTTGAGTCCATGGAAAGGAATGCCAGGATACGTGCACTAAGCTATTACTGTCAGATTAGCAGGAGCACGGATAGGAAGTGTGTCCCAGCTAGGTGCAGGGACACATGTAGCAGTGCAGGTCAGGAAAGTGTCTGTACTGAGTTGCTTACGGGATTATTCCTGTAAGTGGGGCACCTTAATGGGTGGTGCAGCATGAGTTCCCAATAGAGTATATGGGGGGACAGTACATCAGGGGGGTGCCGGAGGTGGAAAAAAGGGAGATGACCAATCCGGGTTTCCGTCGCCGCTGCTGCAGAGCGGTAACGTTTTTGATTGGTCAAATATGTTTTTTCCAGCTCCGATCAATTGTAGCACATAGAACAAGAACTGACAGCAGTTAATGGGGCAATTATACAGATGATAGAATTGCCGTTTACAGAGTGACAGTGTATCAGTACGGTGTTTGCCATGTGACTACCTACCACGTGGGCATTCAGGGATCTGCATACAGGCATGTGACGCTGATATGCTTAGCCCTGCACCCTGTGTAGTTTAAGTGTTAAATGCTCCTTCGTACAGGGAGGCAGCCATTTTTTTTTGTAGTTTAGGTAGTGGCACGGCAAACATTGATCAGAGGGTACAACACACAGAGCTTCTAGCAGAGCTGGTATCGCAATGAAGTTCTAGATAAGTTTATGCAAAAATGAGTAAGAGCATTGCAGGCTCACCTGCAAAGCAGCAACAGGTGTGGCATCCGTAATCTGTGCATGCGACGGCCGCGCATGGACAGATAGGTGGGGGATGTGGAAGGAGCTGCAATGAGGTGAGAGCTTCCAAAGGTGAAGTCCGCGGGAGCATATTTTAAACAGGTAAGTACTGAGGATAGTACTGAGGTAGGGGGGTGAAGTTTAACTCCAATCTACCAAAAAGAGTAAACAGAGTTCATGAGAACTATAAAGCAATGAGATCAATTACGATATATATTGATCAATTTAAAGTGTACAGAGTACAAGCCGCAGGGCGAATCCCAAATCATTAATAAGAATTGATTTGTTTGTATTTTGATTTCAGGAGTTGGGCAATATGGAATCGAGACAGCTGCAGTGCTGGCAGCAAAGATGGAGATGTCAGTCGGATAAGCGAAAGGTTCCAGATGCCAATCTAAGTTTGGAGAAACACAAGATTCCTGAAATTGGAAAGAGACTAAAACACGAGATTCCTGAAATTGGAAAGAGACTAAAAACCGAGGTTCCTGAGATCGGAAAACGTCTAAAAAAACTGACTGAGCAAAGCATAGTGCAAATTGCTAATGTTTTTCTTTCCCAAGGTGGTGCTTTTATAATGAAGAGTACCGTGCTGATGGTGATCCTAGGTTGCCATTCTGTCCTAGGAGAACGAAGAGAGGACATTCTCATGTATAATAAGGGGTTAATGAGAATGCAAGGCCCAAGCATGTTAATGTTGGGTGACAAAGGTACTAATCCTTTCACACCTCCCTCCGCTTGGCACAGATGGACCATGCAGGGACGGAGGAAAAGAGCACTTGTGCCAGGAGAAAACAAAGTTCAGGGCACAATGTGGGTGAAAGGTCTGAAGGGTCAGGTGTGCGGGCAGTGGGAATTGAATGGCAGTATAAATCTGCTATTAAGTACCACACTCCCAGAATCGACGCACCGATCCAAAGGTTTGTTAAAAGGTACATTGCAGTACAATGGATACGTGCAAAAGGTGGAGTGTGTGATTCAGGGGTACCTTGTCTTGGTTATGCAGAGTGAGATGGTTCCAGATTGGAGAGGAACGAGTAGGAGGCGTCAATTCTCCTGCCGGAGAGACGCGGGGGACAACATCACAATCTGGAACTACCAACAGAGAGTGCCTCTGAAACAACTATACACACGTAAAGGCTGGAAAGCCGAGGGTTTGTGGTTCTCGAAACAAGAAGTAAAAATCGAGATCAAGCCACATTTCCGGGTGACAAAGAGGGTGGGGAGAGCAGTCCCGGGGGAGGGAAAGCCAACACAGGGAACCCCATCCACACTACACGGGTCACAACAGGGGACGATATTACACAGTCCATATGCAGCCGCTTATCCTCATGCTAGGTGGGTAAGTGAAGAGGTACTCTTAATTGAAAGATTGCAGAGAGTACTGTCTTCCCGACCTCAGGTACATATTGTGCCTCAGGACGTAAGGGGGGAAGAGGTCCAATCAGGACAGTTGGGGGCATATTTTGTCAGGGAGATGCTTAAAGATCCTGTCCATCTGAGAGTGGACAAGGGGAGGTATAGCAATTTTTCTGGAGAAGGATCTTTTGCATGGCAGCTTCGAGATGTTTGGGTGAACAAAGGGAAACGGTGCTACATTCCTTTAGACACCGCCACTTCCTTAGTTCCCACCTCAACCCGTGTCTCACACCAGGACCTGAGAGGTCAACCTTTTTTGGTGCTAGACGGGGAGGTGAAGTAGAGTTGTCCTCATGCGGGCAATTCTTGCAGAAGTACCTGTGTTGGCCGGGGCAAGTCAAATTTAGTGAAGAAGCCTGCAGGCTCAAGAACGCAGAATGCGAGGATACCATTCAAAAGATCCACCCTGAAGCCCAACCGATAGTTCCGGTGGCTGAAGGAAAGGTTTGGTTTTTTAACATAAGGTCTAATGATACATGCAAGGTATATTCTCATAATTGTTCCGATAAGGGGGAGTTTCCAAGGGGAACATATTGTTGGAGCGGAGATCCCATATGGATCCAGTCATCCAGGTTGGATGACGTTGTTTCTCAAATTGTTAAGAGAACTCTAAAGTGCAAAGTTTCATGGGTAGTTCCCGTCCTGAAAGAGAACACGACATGGGACAAAGGGGAACAGGGTTTGATCCAAGACGACCACATTTTGTTACAAAGGTTAAACAAACAGTCCACTAAGTTAGAGGTAAGATTTCACCATGATACAGGTGATCTTAACGAGGTAGAACACAAAAATGAGCAGGTGAGTGCCAGTCTGACCTGGTGGACAAAGGTTCCGGTGATGTTCCAGGGACACTCGGACTGGGCCTCTGCAGTTCCAAAGTTCTTTCTACACCCACTGGTCGTCTGGATGGGGATGACAACGTTAGGCATCATTATCCAGGTGAGGTTGCGTGTTAAAATGACGTAAAACAAATTAACCTGGTCCAGAGATTGGTGCCTCATAAACAATCTCATGAACCGATATTTTCAAATTAAGGGATATACAGGGTTACGGGTATAGGTTTAGTAGTACCGGTGATGGAGTTGATTGTTTAAAGGCGCTCTTTTAGAAGGCACCTGGCACTGCTCCATTGAGTAACAAACAAACGAGTTTCACTTTTCTGTGGTCATGCAAGTTTGTGAGTGATACGTAAGTGACGCAAATGCTGAGCATGTGGTATAGTGGGACTTAGAAGTAGGGCCTCCCCAGAGAGCCTGGTTACAGGAAGACCAAGAGGTCTTGCTCTCTCTCTTCCAGGGGTAACCGCCTAGAGCAGAGAAGTTGTGTGAGCACGAACATTGAAAAGTGAAACATAAAAGAAAGAAACCAGGAACGGTTAGGTTCAGAAGTGGGGATCTGCGGATCAAGCCTTTTTAGGGGGGATTGTTATAATTTAAGTAGGCCTCAGTTATTTGGACTGAGTTAGTCAAAAAGGCTTGGAGTGCAGATTGGCCCTTTAAGGGGATTTTCTCTGAGAGAGAGAAAATCTGCAGTTCTGTCAGCAGAACTAGAACATACCAAGAAGCTGTTCTAGTACAAGGCCGCAGGTCTCCCTAACCTGCGCATGTACCGCCACTAGAACAATAAACATCAGACATGTTATGTAAATATCCACATTCCTGCATGTAGGTCAAATGCCTCATTGATTATTAATCAAGTAGGTGTGTATGGTGACACCACAAGTGGGTCCACCAATAGACTGATATAGGGGATGGCGAAGATGATGTCATATTTAACTCTTTCCTAGTTGGTATTAAACCCGGAGTGAGCGATGGGGAGCTCATTCTGCTCTTTACTTTCGCAATAGCTCGCAAGGCTGACTGGGACCTCTAAGTATGTGCTTCCTTTCTGTAATCTGATATAATGTCTGCTGTACATAGGTAGTCTAGATGTAACATAGAGTAGATACAAGAAGACCTGGCTATCTTCAGCAGGAAGGTACTCAAGCAGCTGTAACGCAACATGGAAGTCTGCTTTGCCAGGAGATGATAAACTGTATCTATCTGTATTTCTGTTACTTGAATAAATAACGTAAACCTTGAAGAAGCCTGAGGAAGTCTATCTCCTGCTTGCTGTGTGGAGAGTCAAGTGATCTCAATAATCTGTGAGACGTAACTGTAAGAAGTTACTGGTGTCGAAGCAAGGTGATATAGAAGCAGGTTCTAACAGTAGGTAGTCCCCCAGTATAGCTAGTAAAGTGCCCAGTATAGCTAGTATAGTGTCCCAGTATAGCTAATAGCTAATATAGTGCCCAGTATGGCTAGTATAGTGCCCAGTATGGCTAGTATAGTGCCCCAGTATGGCTAGCATAGTGCCCCAGTATAGCTAGTATAGTGTCCCAGTATAGCTAGCATAGTGCCCCAGTATAGCTAGTATAGTGCCCCAGTATAGCTAGCATAGTGCCCCAGTATAGCTAGCATAGTGCCCCAGTATAGCTAGCATAGTGCCCCAGTATAGCTAGTATAGTGCCCCAGTATAGCTAGTATAGTGCCCCAGTATAGCTAGCATAGTGCCCAGTATGGCTAGGTGGGTGGGTAGGTAGTTAGTGCCCCTCCCCGCTCCCCCCGCGGCCGCCGCTTCCTCTATCCCCATCCAGCTCCGGTAACTAATTCACAGCAGCGCGCCTCTCGGCGGCTGCTGTGTGATGACGGAGGAAACCACAGAGAGCGGCTTCCTGTAGCGGCGATATGTATCGCCGTTACTATGGGAACCGCTCTCTATGGTTTCCTCCGTCATCACACAGCAGCTGCCGAGGAGCGCGCTGCTGTGAATTAGTTACCGGAGCAGGACGGGGATAGAGGAAGCGGCGCCGCCTAAGGTAATAGCAGCGGCGGCCGCGGGGGGAGCGGGGAGGGGCAATACCTACCCACCCACCTAGCCATCTTGGAACATAACTCGCAAGCAAGCCGACCGCCCAACTTGCGAGTATATACGGTAGCTTTTATGGTAGCATGGATTATTTTAAAGCTATAATGGACGAAAACTGAGAAATAATGATTTTTTTCCATTTTTTTCTTATTAATCCAGTTAAATGCATTTATAAAAAATAATTCTTAGCAAAATGCACCACGCACAGAAAGCCTAATTAGTGTCGGAAAAAACAAGATATAGATCAATAACTTGCGATAAGTAGTGATGACGTTATTAGCGAATGAATGGGAGGTGAAAATTGCTCTGATGCGTAAGGTGAAAAATCCCAGTGGGCTGAAATGGTTAAACTAACTCAATCACAAACTTAGTGTCTCCATAATCACTACCCTATCCTCCTGACACTGGACCCCAACTACTACTAGTACTACTGCTAATGTTTGAAATCCCTGTCCCTAAACTATCACTAACTAGTACACACTATCACTTCACTTCTAACTCTCTGGATCACAAACAGGGGAGTCTCACCCACCAGGCAAGTATAGGCGGTTGCCTGGGGCGCCATGAGGTGGTGAGGCGCCATGAGGTGGTGAGGCGCATTCCCCCACCGCTGCTACTGTGACCATGGTTTTTTGGGGGTTTTTTTACATTATATTACCTCCCGACTCAGTCCCCGGTGCTCGGCACGCTACCATGTGCTCAGCAGTGCCTCCACCTCCACTTCTCCCCAGCCAATAGAGCAATCAATACTGCTCTTCTCTGCCAGGCTGCTTCTTTAAAGCCGTGCCCCTTCTTCTCAGTAGCCACACAGGTAAAGTGTTTACCTCGTGTGGCCCAGCCTTTAACGCCGCCCCACGCCAGTCAAACGAGGAGCCAGCGGCCAACCAGCTTATGCCCCCGACAGTCTGACCCCCCACCTGTGTCACTGGCTGCACACAGACACTGGAGCGAGACAGCCAGGGGACAGATGCAGTCACAGAGAGAAGAATGTGATGTGTCCGTGTTGGAGCCCCGCCCCCGCACAAGAAAGCAACACAGCCCGGGAGAAGGGACGTTTCTGCTCCAGAGTAGTGATGGGAATTCCGGCTCTTTTCAGAGAATCGCCTCTTCTGAATCGGCTCCCATTAAAGAGCCGGCTCTTACGGCTCTGAATCGGCTCTTCATTAAATATCACTAAACACCACTCAGAATCGGAGTAAAAGCCCCGCCCCCCTCTCCAGGACAATTCCAGACTGCTTCTCTGACTGGGGCAATCCCTCCTGCTACTGCTCTGCTCCGCCCCATACACTCCTACAAGCTGCAAGAGGAGGACTACATCTCCCAACATACCTCAGCGCCCTTTATTGCAGAGCAAAGCAGAGCTCTGTGGGGCGGCTGAGGCATCGGCTCTTTCAAAACTGAGAACCGGCTCTTGTTGTTCGCAGCAAAGAGCCGGCTCTTAGAGGCGGCTCGTTCGCGAACGACCCATCACTACTCCAGAGATGATAAGCTGCATGCACAGGCAGAAGAGAAGGTATGCAGGCAGGCTGCTAAGAACACTTCCTGTCCTGTGTGCAGACTCCCAGTACTGTTATAACTGCTAGAATGTGCCCTGCTCTTTTGATACTAGAGTTTTCTTTGAAAGCTGGTTAGGCTGTAGGCTGGTAAAGCTGTAAACCTGTGCTTTAGTGCTGTGCTGTCTCTCCCTCTCCCCTCTCTGTTCCTCTGCCCCCTCTTCCATCTTATGCTGTCTCTACCCCTCTCTGTTCCTCTGCACTCTCTTCCATCTTATGCTGTCTCTCCCTCTCCCCTCTGTTTCTCTGCACCCTCTTCCATCTTATGCTGTCTATCCCTCCCCCTCTCTGTTCCTCTACCCCCCTCTTACATCTTATGCTGCCTCTCCCTCTCTACTCTTTCCCTCTGCTCGGATTACGTGTATTTTCTGGTGAAACGCTTCCACATTACGATTATTTTCTGGTGAAACGCTACTGCCCTATGATTAATTTCTGGTGAAATGCTGCTGCAATAAGTGTATTTTCTGGTGAAACGCTGCCACCTTACGAATATTTTCCGGTGAACTGCTGCTGCAATAAGTGTATTTTCTGGTGAAACACTGCCACATTATGATTATTTTCTGGTGAAACGATGCTGCATTATGATTATTTTCCTGGGGGGGGAGGGGCTGGGGGGGGGGCACCACAGGTTTTCTCGCCTGGTGAATTGGTGAATTACGATTCTGAATTACAATAATTACTATTATTTTCTGATGAAACACTGCCGCATTATGATTATTTTCTGGTGAAACGATGCTGCATTATGATTATTTTCCTGGGGGGGAGGGGTTTGGGGGGGGGCACCACAGGTTTTCTCGCCTGGAGTGACAAAATGACTAGAGGCACCCCTGATCACAAAGCTAACAGTTAGTAAGCTAAACTGTCTAACTAAATCACAAAGCATCAATCACAGGTACAATGGGTCAAATTAACACAAATCAATAGAGATTTGAAAGTACACAGTAATGCTCTGTCCAACACAACCTCTCACACAGTACTAACTAACAGCAAGGAGTTAATCCAAGATGGTGTCTTCCTTATATAGGAACTGAAGAGGTGTCAGTCTGATTTTTGGTTATCGGCAGAGTGGGGGGTGTAACAGTAGTCAAAATGTGATATGATTGGAGCATGTACAAGCATTTTAGTAGCCTCTTGTGACAGGAAGTAGTAAAAAGTCACAACTTGTAAAAATGACCGATTACAAGCTCCAGTTTCGATGGTGTAGTGGGTAATTACAATTCTTAATTATGACAATTTGCTACAGCCACCACTACTTCCTGTTGCAAGAGGTAACTAAAATGCTTGTACATGCTCAAGTAGACTGGCACCTATTCAGTCCCTACTGAACTCTGCTGCCTGCTAGAGATGTCTTGAACCTCCGATTTTCGGTTCGCGAACCTCGAACGTGAACCTCCGCAATAGACTTCAATGGGGAGGCGAACTTCGAAAATTAGAAACATTTATGCTGGCCACAAAAGTGATGGAAAAAATGTTTCAAGGGGTCTAACATCTGAGTTTTTGCATGGGGGAGTGGGATGCCAAAAGTCCCGCGGAAAAATTTGGATTTCACGCACAGCGGCGTTTTAAGGGCAGAAATCACATTACATGGTAAATTGGAGGCCTAAAGTTCTTTAAAACATCTTGCATGTGTATACATCAATCAGGGAATGTAATTAGTGTACTGGACTGGTGCGCACCATAACGAGAGTGCAGGTGATGGCGGCTTTCTAGCCGGGTTGAGGTAGCTCAATGACAGAACAGTGAATGTCCAGCTGATCGAATTTGGTCTGTCCACAATGAAGTAACGACCTTATTATCTTGGTCATTGCTTCATTGTGATACACAAGCCCCTTCACCACAGCAAGGTATCGATCACGAAGGGGATTTGACACATGTACATGCCTTTTGTTTTGTTGTTGCAGCTGCAGTGCAGGCAAAAAAATTAGGCAGGCATGTACACGCACCAGAAAAATTATTAAAGCGGCCGCTGCTAGTTGCAGCCTTAAAAATTCAGGAATCCGCCTGGAGTCCTGGACCCTGTTGGTGGTGGCGGAGAAGGCAGTCAAGCGGCCTGCAGGCAGAGATGCTGTTTGGGGAGTGACTTAGTCATGGGGTAGGCAGTCACATGGCGTGCAGGCAGAGATGCCGTGTGTGGGGACTGATTTAGTCTTCGGGCGGGCAGTAGCCCTCCGGGATCCATGCCTCATTCATTTTGATAAAGGTGAGGTACTGAACACTTTTGTGACCTAGGCGACTTCTTTTCTCAGTGAAAATGCCTCCAGCTGCGCTGAAGGTCCTTTCTGACAGGACGCTTGAGGCAGGGCAAGACAGAAGTTGGATGGCAAATTGTGACAGCTCTGGCTACAGGTCAAGCCTGTGCACCCAGTAGTCCAAGGGTTCATCGCTGCTCACAGTGCCTACATCCACACTTAAGGCCAGGCAGTCGTCTACCTACCAATCCAGGCGTTGGTGGAGGGTGGATCCGGAAGGGCTAAGGTGAGGCGTTGAACTAAAGAATGTCCGCATGTCCAACATCACCATGAGATCACTAGAGCGTCCTGTCCTTGCCTGCGTGGACATGGGAGGAGGAGGATTACTGGCAGTGGCACCTTTATTGCGTTGTGCTGTGACATCACCCTTAAACGCACTGTAAAGCATAGTTGCCAGCTTGTTCTGCAAGTGCTGCCAGGGCTGAGCTCTCGGATTCCGAATTTCGAGTTTGCCATCGGAATTTGGCAGTTCCGAGTAAGCACTCGAAACTCGAAAATTCTGCAATTCCGAGTACCGATTTCGTGTTTACATTGAAGTCAATTGTGCTAAATTCCGTGGTGAATTGTGAAGCCCCCTTACATGCTATCATCACCAAATTTGGCATGTACATTAAGCAGATGAGTAGGAACATGGTAAAAAAAAATTTGTGAAAAGAGCTTATAGTTTTTGAAATAAACGATTTTAAAGTTTCATAGGAAAAATGTTTTTTAAACTGTGTAAAATGACACTGCTGCAGAGCAGGTTACTGCATTCCGAGTTCTGTATACATATTGTATACATTTCATGAAAACAGACAGCGTGGGGTCCCCCCTCCCAAGCCTCCTTAACCCCTTGTCCCCCTTGCAGGCTGAGATAGCCAGAATGCGGAGCCCCGGCCACGTGGGGCTTCGCACCCTAAGCTATACCAGCCCGCATGGTCCATGGTATGGGGGGGCTTTGGAGGAGAGGGGCGGCCAACCTCCCCCTCTCCCCCAGAGCCCTTGTCCAATCCATGGACAAGGGGCTCATCCCCACCTCCGGTGCCCCAGGAGGAGGTGGGGGCCGCCGACGTCCTGGGGGGTTCATGGTGCCATCCGGGGTTCCCCTTTAACAAGCGGACCCCGGAAGCCGCCCCCTCCCCAGGAGAAATGAGTATAGGGGTACACGGTACCCCGTACCCATTTCAGCAGAGTTAAAAAAAGAAATAAAAACACGACAACGAAAAAAGTCCTTTATTGTTCTAAATTAACCAGGGATACTTACCTTGCAATAATCTCACGCCAGTAACCTCAGGAGTGGTCCCACGCCAGTATCCTCTTAGGACATCTCACCACCCTCCCACACTGACTAACTCCCACCACTGAATGGTCACAGTCAGCCTCTGCATCTGTATAGCAGAGGCTGAGAACACGAAAATGTTGCCTTTAAAACAAGAAATTTCGGCAAACAGTGATGCAATCAAAATGGCCACTGGGAAATCCCTGATCGCTGGAGGCCACACTAGAGTGGCGAAACCAGTGATTTTTCACATAGATGGTGGGTCCAGGTGACCAGAGCAGGAGGTGCCCTAATCCCCTGGACCCACCCATTCATGTGAAATAACGCGTATTCTGACACTCTGAGGTGGCCTCCGGGGAACGGGGATTCCCCAGCAGCCATTTTGTTTATGACACTGTTTGCCGAAAATTCTTGTTTTAGCAAACAATTTTCGTGTTTCTAGTTTATGCAATACAGATTGCAGAGGCTGTCTACAGCCATTCATCCCCAGGAGTTCTGCAGGATCGGCAGGTACGCGGGACCTCCTAAGAGAATAGAGGGGGGCACAGCGCAGGAAGGTGGGAAAGTGGGCACAGAGCGGCGGGGAGGGGGGGAAGCCTCCCCTCCCTCACCTAGGGCCCCCCCTTGCGCACTCCCCCCCACCTCCAGAATTTCAGCCAGCCAGTGGAACGGCTTACCGAGAGCGATAGCTCTGTGTGCCGCTGGTCTGGTATTCTGCACTGACACTGTCCAATCACGCTCTCGCAGTACTTCCTGTGAGAGCATAATTGGACAATGCAATGCAGGAGACCAGACCAGCAGCGGCACACAGAGCTCTTCTCTCGGTAAGTGATTCCCGCTCGCTGCCGCTGCTGGCTGCAATTTTGGAGGGGGAGCACGGAAGGTCGACCCTAGGTGAGGGAGGGGGGAAGGCTTCCACTCCTCCCCGCCACTCTGTGCCCACTTTCCCACCTTCCTGCGCTGTGCCCCCCTCTATCCTCTTAGGAGATCCCGCGCACCTGCCGATCCTGCAGAACTCCTGGGGATGAATGGCTGTAGACAGCCTCTGCAATCTGTGTTGCATAAACTAGAAACACGAAAATTGTTTGCTAAAACAAGAATTTTCGGCAAACAGTGTCATAAACAAAATGGCTGCTGGGGAATCCCCGTTCCCCGGAGGCCACCTCAGAGTGTCAGAATACGCGTTATTTCACATGAATGGGTGGGTCCAGGGGATTAGGGCACCTCCTGCTCTGGTCACCTGGACCCACCATCTATGTAAAAAATCACTGGTTTCGCCACTCTGGTGTGGCCTCCAGCGATCGGGGATTTCCCAGTGGCCATTTTGATTGCATCACTGTTTGCCGAAATTTCTTGTTTTAAAGGCAACATTTTCGTGTTCTCAGCCTCTGCTATACAGATGCAGAGGCTGACTGTGACCATTCAGTGGTGGGAGTTAGTCAGTGTGGGAGGGTGGTGAGATGTCCTAAGAGGATACTGGCGTGGGACCACTCCTGAGGTTACTGGCGTGAGATTATTGCAAGGTAAGTATCCCTGGTTAATTTAGAACAATAAAGGACTTTTTTCGTTGTCGTATTTTTATTTCTTTTTTTAACTCTGCTGAAATGGGTACGGGGTACCGCGTACCCCTATACTCATTTCTCCTGGGGAGGGGGCGGCTTCCGGGGTACGCTTGTTAAAGGGGAACCCCGGATGGCACCATGAACCCCCCAGGACGTCGGCGGCCCCCACCTCCTCCTGGGGCACCGGAGGTGGGGAAGAGCCCCTTGTCCATGGATTGGACAAGGGCTCTGGGGGAGAGGGGGAGGTTGGCCGCCCCTCTCCTCCAGAGCCCCCCCATACCATGGACCATGCGGGCTGGTATAGCTCAGGGTGCGAAGCCCCACGTGGCCGGGGCTCCGCATTCTGGCTATCCCAGCCTGCATGGGGGACAAGGGGTTAAGGAGGCTTGGGAGGGGGGACCCCACACTGTCTGTTTTCATGAAATGTATACAATATGTATACAGAACTCGGAATGCAGTAACCTGCTCTGCAGCAGTGTCATTTTACACAGTTTAAAAAACATTTTTCTTATGAAACTTTGAAATCGATTTGCTCAAAAACTATAAGCTCTTTTCACAATTTTTTTTTTACCATGTTCCTACTCATCTGCTTAACATACATGCCAAATTTGGTGATGATAGCATGTACGGGGGCTTTACAATTAACCGCAGAAGTTAACACTATTTAATTCAATAGAAATGCACTCGGAACACGAAAATTCGGAACACGAAACTCGGTTTTCGCATGCGGTACACGAAATTTCGACGAAATCGGAATTCAGCTGTTCCGCTCAGCCCTAAATGCTGCATCCTTTCTGCCTTTTGATGATTTGGAAACATGTCCGCCACTTTGTGCCTATACCGAGGGTCTAGCAGCCTGGCCACCCACTGCTGCTCATTCCCCTTGAGTTTTTTTATACGGGGGTCCCTCAACAGGCTGGACAGCATGAAAGATGCCATCTGCACAAAGTTGGATGCAGAAGTACTATCCATCTCCTCTCGCTCTTCCTCAGTGATGTCAGATAAGTTCTCCTCCTCCCCCCAGCCACAAACAATACCACGGGAATGTTGAGCAGCACAAGCCCCCTGCAAAGTCTGCTGCAGTTGTTCTTCCGCCTCCTCCTCAAAAAAAAAAAAACACCGTCCTCATCTGACGCCTCTTCCCCACACAACTCTTCCTCCTCCTGTTCACGCTCCTCCACAGCTTGATCCACCACTCTACGCACGGCACGCTCCAGGAAGAAAGCATATGGGATCAAGTCGCTGATGGCGCCTTCACTGCGACTCACCAGTTTTGTCACCTCCTCAAACGGCCGCATGAGCCAGCAGGCATTTCACATGAGTGTCCAGTACTTCGGCCAGAGCATCCCCATCTCCCCAGAGCATGTCCTTTGACTGTAGTTGTAGAGATACTGTTTGATGGCTTTCTCCTGTTGTAGCAGGTGGTTGAACATCAGGAGAGTTGAATTCCAGCAAGTCGGGCTATTGCAAATCAAGTGTCTCACTGGCAAGTTGTTTCTCCGCTGAATATCGGCAATGTAAGGCTTGGTGGTGTATTCTCCACAGTCAGCATGCAACGCATGAGCTGACGTGGAGGAGGTACACACACTAGCACAAAGAAACAGGCTATCCCTAGTATAGTGGAGGGGAGGACTGACTCCAATAGGAGATTGTGGCGCACAGAGCCGGTGCAGATCTGACAGCCACAAACAATGCTTTCGTTATAACGTCTCAGCGCAAAGTAGCGCTGAGTGCATAAACCAGAACTGAGGAGATCAGGACAGGTAGACAGAATGAACGCTTGCTAGCTAGCGGCTACTTAGCGACAGCAAGCGTCCAAAACCAGACAGACTGGAATGAGGCAGCCAATGCGTTGCGGCGATGGCGTGCCTCACAAAGACAGGACAGGATAGTCAGGAAATAGCGTAACACAGATAAATATACAATAAGTATGTTTTCCTAGCGTATTACAATTACAGCTATCAATGAAACTATTTGTAAGGTCTGACTAACATATGTATATATCGGCAATGAACCGATATATGACATAAGCAGGAACGCTGACTAGGACTGGAGTAATACAGGGAACAGGACTCAGAAGGATTCGCTATCTCTTCGCAGAGATGAACGCAATCCACAAACAGTAACAGAACAGGATTCAGAAGGATTCGTTATCTCTTCGCAGAGATGAACGCAATCCACAAACAGGACCAGGAACAGGATAACTAGCTCAGCACGGGTGTTCACGGTACGCGCAAACTACCAAAACGTGCTGGAAAACTGACTAACTGAACACAGGAAATAAACAGTTCGTGTACGTATATATCAGCGACACTGATGTATCAACGTAACACGAATACAAGGAAAATAATAAACGTGCTGGTATGCATATATATTGGCAATGAACCAATATATGATGCAAAACCAGCAAAGTATCTTTAGAACAAGAAACACGATCGGGGGCTGAAGCGACAGCAAGACGGGCTTAACTGAAGCTATGAAAACCCAAGGAAACCCTGCAGGAAGCAGATCTTTATACTGAGGTCATCCAATGGGAGCAGACATGCAGATTCCCACACAGGTGAATGATAATCAGTCACAAGCTGACAGCAGGGAAAGACAGACAAAGCTATGCAGCTTGCATGGAAATAGATCAGAACTGCCTGAGCTGCAGCACTACTACTTCCAGCAACAGCTGCTGCAGCAGCGATCATCACAGTACCCCCGCCCTTAAAAGCGGATTCCAGACGCTTTTCAAAACTGAAATTCCCAACAAAACAGTCCGACTGATAATTCATGATGACCGGGACAGCCCGGCAAGACCGAATTCCAGAATCAGTCCCCACAAGACTGGACCCATCAGAGCCAGAACCTACAGAACCATGCCCATCAGTACTACAAGCCCCAATGTGACACCCATCAGAACCATGATTTCCAGAAGAAAGCCCTCCGAAATTCCCTGAGCGATACCCACCGCCTTCCAGGAACCGTTCAGAAACGCCAAAGCCTTTGCAATGCCCACCGGTACTGTCTTTACCAACACAAAACCCACTGTTGAACCAGTCCAAGGCACCAGGACAAGTTTTCTCAGAGACCTCCCAGAACACCTTGAAGCTCCAAAGAGATCCCCATAGGTCAGAATGCCCCTTAGGCTCACATGAAGAACTATCAAGAACCCCTATGGAACCTAGGGCAATTCCCGAGTCAGGGCCACAAGGACAAACATCAATATCAGGGCTTTCAGGGACCAGAACCATCTCTGGGCATGCAGGCAGACTGGCAACATCAGAACGTGTTCCCACTAAGGAAGCATCAGAGCACGCTAACACCTTAGACACACTTGGGCATTCTGGCACACAAAGAACATCTGGGCACACCGGCACAAGAGAAACCTCTGGGCATGTCAAGGAACTGTGAGCCTCAGGGTCAGCCAAGACAGGACCAAAACCAGGACTGGCCAAAAAAAAATCATCATGACTAAACTTCGCAACTACTGGACTTTTACACGAGAATGCTGGATCAGACTTAGATGTCGCTGATTCCAGCAAAGTCAGTAACAAATCAGATTCAGGGGCACTAACAAGACAGGACAAATCTTCTGATGTGTGCACTGAACCAGATAGGGACTCCACAACTACCTCTGGACTGGACAGAGACTCATTTAATACACTGGATTGGAGCTCATGAGGCTCTGCAGAACAAGTCAGTATTGCAGCAGCCCCCACTGGACTAGGCAAAACTGAGGAATTCCCTGGACAGGAAGGGGACTCTGGAACCTCTGCCACAGCGGCCAGAGAACCAGAATCTTTCAGGATACAGGGCTGGGTTTCAGGAACACTCATCAGACCGGACTGAAATTCTGAGATTTCTATTATTTTGACCAGAGAATCAGAATTATCCATGTTACAGGGCAAGACTTCTGAAACATTCAGAGGCCAGGGCTGGAGTTCCTCGGCTGTTACAACACTGGAGAGGGACTCAACAACATTGGTTAAATCAGACTGTGTACAGGGCAAGGTATCTAACACAATTGCTGACGAGGACAATATTTCAATGGCTTCTGCTTTGCTGGGCAGAAATTCACCAAGTTTTATTAGAGCAGACTGTAATTCCAAAACAGCTGCTAGACAAGTGAATATTACTGTAACACCAACTGAGGTAAGCAGTGCCTCAGACTCCTCTGCTAGAGGGTTTGAAATATCCAAAGTACTGGGTGAAGCATAAGACTCTGCGACCACAGCTTCACTGGACAGGATCACTGAACAGTCCATATTGCAGGGCAAAACCATGGAAGCACCTGCTGGACAGCATAATGATTCTGTGACCTGAGTTTCATTGGAGAGATCTACTGCACAATTCATGGTACAGGGCAAATTTATTGGAACATTTTCTGAACAAGGTAATAATTCTGTGATTTCAGGTTCACAGAGCAGATGCTCTGAGCTATTCACGAAACTAGAGCGAGGTGTAGAAACAGGAAAATCAAGACACAATGTTTGCGCATCTGAATCACCATTCAATTGTAAAATTGGAAAATTCAGATGCTGGGGTTCTGAGGTTTCTGGACAGGATTGCTGGGACTCGGAAACTGATGTAGTGCATCTATTGGCATCTGCTGGATCAGACAGGAGTTGAACTTTATTAACACGGGTAATTTCTGCAGAAGTGTTTGCAGAGACAGGCAAGATTTTTCTGGTGTCTGTTTCACTGAACAAAGACTCATGAGTACTGGCTAGGCTGGACTCAGAAGTCAGCAGGACCTCTGGATTCTCTGCTGAGAAATTTGTGCAGGGCAAAGTTAAGAAAGTATCAGTGGCTTCTGTTTTACTGGGAAGTAACACTGAGTTATCCATGGTACAGGGTGGAGTTACAGGAACATTCACAAGACATGGCAGGGACTCAGTAACTGGAGAAGTGGGACAGTCTCCAATTGACAGTGTGTCTTCCCTGGTATCAACTGATTTAATCGCATAAAAATCATCCAAAATCATTTTCCACACATCGATCAATGGAGCCACAAAGTCATACCCACACACACCAGTTTTTATTAGGTTATAGGCAGACTTAATGCATGCATTCAATACTAATTCACTTTTTGCACTGTAAAATTGACAAAATGAACTTGAATCATTCTTCCATTCATTGACCAGAGCTTCCATCTCTCCTTTCTCAAATGGAGGATTCCAAGCATACTTAACAGGCAGATCACAGTTTGCAGATATGATTGTGGCAGGGACATATATTGGGTTAATTAGCAGGTGATTGGCAGATTCCTTATTCTTAAGAATCTCTAATACCTGTAGCAAGTGTTGAACTGTAGTGTATGCAAACTTTCCTTGCTTCACAAATAAGTTGATTTGTTCAATACTCTGTAATATCTCCTCATAATCATACTCAGATAATTCTTTTAAACAAAAATCTTTATTTTCCCTAGCCAGTGATGAAAGTTCATTAATAGTTTCATAAGTCCATTTAACTCCCCTGAAAGACAATTGCATTTCATTATCTGTTAATGGCAGAATCTCATTATAGGTCTCAGTCGCTAAGGATAACGACTCTGCAGATCGGACACGTTTCTTAGAACGTTTGCGTTTTGCCTTAGACCCTGCTGTTTTCCCTGCTGTTTTTGGTGATTTATTCAAGGCTGCAGGAAAATTATCAGGAACACTCTCTGCTTGCTGATCATTTTTGCAAACAATTGAAGGAGCAGCTGATTGGCCTGCTGCCAGGAGTTTATTTAAAGGAAAAGGCAATGGATCTATGCGCAACCAGTTATGGATCACAAACGCTAGAAATTCCAGCGGTCTCTCATTCAAATCGGAATGATTGAGAACATCACATGCCCACTGAAGCAATTGCCCTTTAAACAAAATATAAACTAGCTGGAGTGCCCAGGTTGAAACAGGAGTCGCTTGGAGATCGGGATTGGCCAGGAACCTGGCACATTCAGAGAAAAACTCATTTTCTGTTTCAGGGTTAAGTTCTTCAAATTTCTTAAAGGAACAGGAACCATAATTAACTGTGTCATACTTTCTGGGAATCCCCCCCACAATGGGGATTGGTAATGGGGTTTTCATAATGTAAGGCTTGGTGGTGTATTCTCCACAGTCAGCATGCAACGCATGAGCTGACGTGGAGGAGGTACACACACTAGCACAAAGAAACAGGCTATCCCTAGTATAGTGGAGGGGAGGACTGACTCCAATAGGAGATTGTGGCGCACAGAGCCGGTGCAGATCTGACAGCCACAAACAATGCTTTCGTTATAACGTCTCAGCGCAAAGTAGCGCTGAGCGCATAAACCAGAACTGAGGAGATCAGGACAGGTAGACAGAATGAACGCTTGCTAGCTAGCGGCTACTTAGCGACAGCAAGCGTCCAAAACCAGACAGACTGGAATGAGGCAGCCAATGCGTTGCGGCGATGGCGTGCCTCACAAAGACAGGACAGGATAGTCAGGAAATAGCGTAACACAGATAAATATACAATAAGTATGTTTTCCTAGCGTATTACAATTACAGCTATCAATGAAACTATTTGTAAGGTCTGACTAACATATGTATATATCGGCAATGAACCGATATATGACATAAGCAGGAACGCTGACTAGGACTGGAGTAATACAGGGAACAGGACTCAGAAGGATTCGCTATCTCTTCGCAGAGATGAACGCAATCCACAAACAGTAACAGAACAGGATTCAGAAGGATTCGTTATCTCTTCGCAGAGATGAACGCAATCCACAAACAGGACCAGGAACAGGATAACTAGCTCAGCACGGGTGTTCACGGTACGCGCAAACTACCAAAACGTGCTGGAAAACTGACTAACTGAACACAGGAAATAAACAGTTCGTGTACGTATATATCAGCGACACTGATGTATCAACGTAACACGAATACAAGGAAAATAATAAATGTGCTGGTATGCATATATATTGGCAATGAACCAATATATGATGCAAAACCAGCAAAGTATCTTTAGAACAAGAAACACGATCGGGGGCTGAAGCGACAGCAAGACGGGCTTAACTGAAGCTATGAAAACCCAAGGAAACCCTGCAGGAAGCAGATCTTTATACTGAGGTCATCCAATGGGAGCAGACATGCAGATTCCCACACAGGTGAATGATAATCAGTCACAAGCTGACAGCAGGGAAAGACAGACAAAGCTATGCAGCTTGCATGGAAATAGATCAGAACTGCCTGAGCTGCAGCACTACTACTTCCAGCAACAGCTGCTGCAGCAGCGATCATCACAGGCAAAGTGTGCCATGGCCGTGTAAGATCACCTGAAATGCCCACACACCTTCCGGGACTGCTTCAGGAAGTCCTGTAAGCCTGGGTACTTAGACACAAGTCTCTGAATTATTAGACTCAGCACATGTGCCATGCAGGGTACATGCGTCAACTTTCCCAAATTCAAATGAGATTGCTGCCATTGTCACACACCACGTTGCTGATCTCCAGTTGGTGCGGAGTCAGCCACTGATCCACCTGTTTGTTCAGAGCAGCCAGGAGAGCTGCTCCAGTGTAAGGCAAGACATGTCTAAGATGGCGTGACACCGTCATACCTGGCATGCAGCATAGGCCCTGGTGAGCTGGGGCTGTGTAGCTGGAGAGGAGACCGCAGCTCCAGTAGAGTTGAACTGCTACTCAGCCAAGGAAAAGGAGGAGGATGACAGTGAAGAGGATGTAGCAGGAGAAAAGGAGGTGGCAGCAGGCCTGCCTGCAAGCCGTGGAGGTGTCACAACTAGGTCCGCTGCACAGCCACGTACTCCCTGCTTGCCAGCGGTCACCAGGTTGACCCAATGGGCTGTGTAAGTAATGTACCTGCCCTGACCGCGCTTGGCAGACCAGGCATCTGTGGTCAGATGGACCCTTGACCCAACGCTGTGTGCCAGAGATGACGCCACTTGCTTTTCAACTTCACGGTACAGTTTGGGTATCACCTTTTTGGAGAAATAATTGCGACCTGGTATCTTACACTGCCGTGTCCCAATGGCCACAAATTTTAGGAAGGCCTCAGTGTCCAACAGCTGGTATGGTAACAGCTGGCAAGATAACAGTTCTGCCAAGCCAGCTGTCAGACGCTGGGCAAGGGGGTGACGGGCAGACATTGGCTTCTTCCGCTCAAAGATTTCCCTCACAGACACCTGGCTGCTGCTGTGTGTAAAGGAGCAGGAACCGCTCAAGGTGAGAGGCAGAGTAGAGGAGGGTGGCTGTGATTGTGAAGGTGTAAGGGAGAAAGCGGCTCAAGATTATGCACCTGAAGGAGGAAGAGGAGAAGGAGGTTGGCTTTGCTTTTGTGTGCTGCTTTTCCTCAGGTGGTCTTCCCATTGCAGTTTGTGCCTTTTCTCCATGTGCCTTCATAAGGCAGTTGTCCCTATGCGGCTCAGTTTTTGGTGGCAGAGAGAACAGATGACATTGCTCTGATCTAAGGCAGACACACAAAAAAAATGTCCACACCGCTGAGCCTAGGGGTGTGGGCACTATGGTGGCATCAGCAGCTGACGTTGAAGAGCATGTTGGCTGGCTATCCATAGGTGGCGATACATGGCGCCGGACACTGCCACCAGCTTTTTCTGAAGACGAGCTCCCCCTGCTTCTTTCAGCAACTCGTCCCCTCCTATTCCTCTCTGACTCCCCCTCTGAACTGTCCCCTTGGTCATCTTGGGCTTGATTCACTTACCGGCACTAACACTTAGTAAAAAAGAGTTTTCCAGTGCTAAACCAGTTAGTGTGCCTTATCTGAGGTTAGTGTGCCTTATCTGAGTTAGTGTGCCTTAAGTAGCTTTGTGCACACTAAATAGCTTTGTGCACACTATCAGATGGACAAAGCTACATCACAAACTGAAGATAAGGCACACTAACCTCAGATAAGGCACACTAACCTCAGATAAGGCACACTAACCTCAGATAAGGTTAACGCTGTAGTTTGTGCCCACTAAGTGATAAGGCACACTAAACGGCTTAGTGCTGGTTAGTGAATCAGGCCCTTTGTCTCTTAGGATCCCATGCAGCATCCATATCATCATAATCATCCTCCCCAGCTTCGCTTGCCTCAGACACCTCATAAACTGCACCAACAGCAGGTACTTCATCACCCTCCTCCTCACACGTTATGTCCATAGTAACACCTTACTCAGACATATGAGGTGGAGTAACTTGCTTAGCGCCTTCATCTTGTTGTAACAATAATGTCTGTGAATCAGTTAATTCCCCACCAAATAACTCCTGCGAAGTTTCAAATGCAGCGGATGTGGTGCTTGTAGTAGCGCTGGTGGCTGCGGAAGATGAGGTGTTCTGTGTTAAACAGTAAACCATGTCCTGACAATCTTGGGAGTTGATGGGACGTGCCTTCTTTTGAGCACTATACTTTGGGCCAGGGCCGTGCAAAATCACGTCAGCACGACCTCGAACAGTCCTGCCGGGTGGCCTGTCTCTGGGTCTGCCTCTGCCTGTTGTTTTGTCCATATCCTGGGGGGGGGGGGGGGGGTGTTGAAGTAAAAGGTATGAACTGACTTGACTAATACAATGTGCAGTCACACAGGTACAGTGAAAGGTATGCAGTGACTGGTACTACAATACAATGTGTAGCTGTCACACAGGTGCAGTTAACAGGTATGCACGGACTGGTATATTACACAACGTGCGGTCACACAGGTACTGTGAACAACTATGCAATGACTATTATTACATATTTGCAGCTGTCTCACACACAGTTTCTTTTTTTTTCAAATTCTTTTTATTCAGAGATAACCAATGATACAGAAAGCTGATAATACCGTGAATAGCAGATAGTCTTGAAGTCCGAAAAATAGGCATCAATCAGAGTGTCTTACACATTTTAGCTTTTCTATAAGCAATAACTGAGGGAGAGCATTCCGAGGATTATGAAAAAGACTCCAAACATTAAGGTGGATCTTCCCTATCTGTGCAAGGGCTACCTCTGTATTTTCTCGTATTATTTTTTAGAATAATGTTAACCTTAAAAACAGGAACATATAACCAAGGGAGGTCTCAAGGGTGTTATTATTGGAGGTATATATTGCTTTTTACTCACCACAGCTTACTTGACAATGTCAACGGTCTCAAAGTAAAAGAAGGGTCCCATACAAGAACATAGTGGCTCTTCAGTCTACATCCCACATCTGTTTAAACTCCTGGGAATATCTATATATTAACCAGATCCTCCAGATTTTGGTGAACTCCTCTGATCTTCCCTGGATAGAGTAGACATTGTTCTCCATATCATGGATTAGATCTAGTTCCCGGGTTATATCTGCAATGGACGGTATGCGAATGGTTCCCCAGCATCTGAGGATCAAGGTTTTAGTGGCATTCAAGATGTGTCTCACCATGGACCTCTTATAGGACTTCATTCTCCAGTTATTGAGATTAAGAAGATAGAATTGTGGTGTAAACAGAATATCTCTATTGGACATTTCCTTAAGAATAGTTTCAATCTTTCCCCATATCTCTAATATTAGGGCATTCCCAGAGGATATGTAACAGGGAGCCTTCAGAAACATTACACCTCCAGCACTTGGGGTCCCTATCTGGGAAAATGTTAGCCAGTTTGATGGGGGTGTAGTACCACCTTGCTAAAATTTTATAATTAATTTCCTGGATGCGTGCTGTTGAGGAAGGATGTCTTATGTGCAAGTATACACATGGAAGTTTTTTGAGCTTTAGTGAAGGTAGTCCCCAGGTCTGCTTCCCAGGCAGCGATAAAGGGTAGAGAATCAACATCTTGTTGAGATAACAGGCCATATATCAGGGAGAGGGTCTTTTTCAGGAGGTCCCTGGTTTGACACATATTCTCGAAATTGGTGAGGGGGTGTGAGGAGGAAGGAGATAGGTTGGCAGCTTGAAGGAAATGTGTTATTTGTAGCAACCCCCACCAATCCAGGTTTGGATTTTGAAACCTATTTTTCAATTCTGACAGGGAGGACCAATTGTTTAAGGTGACCATGTCTTGGGCTTTAGTAAGTCCCAATGCTTTCCAGTGTTTTAAAAAGCCTGGGTCATATCCAGGTGGGAAGGCCGGATTGTCCCAGATAGTTAACAGTGGAGACATGGAGATATGACATGGAGACATGGTATCTGTAAAGTGTGTCTTAGCGAAAACTCTCAATGTGTTATAAACTAGATCTAGCCTAGACCAATCCCTTTTCGGATTGACTGACGACCAGGGCAGATTAACCAGAGGATATTGCGTCATAGACTGCTCTACTCAAACCCATTGTTTGACGTCTGCGTGTCTGTGCAAGTCTACTAATCTAGTGAGGGAAGCGGGAAAAAAGGGCGCAGGCAGCTAGTGGACTAAAAGGGCGCCGCCATTCACTCTCATAATAAATAACGTTTAATGGGCGCCGAGCAGGAAAAAAGGGCGCCGGAGATAAATAACGTTTACAAACGGCGCCCAAAGATTTTTAATGATTTATAACTGTGATTGTGGTGATTTACGTTTATAAAATGCACCCGTGCCAAATAACGTTTATAAAAATACTAAACATATTTATCTTATTTAACTAATTAAAACATGATTTAAAGTTTTATCCCTTACTGTTCGCAAAACATTATTATTCACAAAATAAAGCGATCAGTACGTAACGTAATTTGCAATATATTTTTTGCAGCCACAATTAGTAAAACATTATTATCCACATAATAAAGCAATCAGTAAGGGGGGTGGTTAGGGTTAGGCACCACCAGGGGGGTCTTAGGGTTAGGCACCACCAGGGGGGTCTTAGGTTTAGGCACCACCAGGGGGGTCTTCGGTTTAGGCACCACCAGGGGGGTCTTAGGGTTAGGCACCACCAGGGGGGTCTTAGGTTTAGGCACCACCAGGGGGGTCTTAGGTTTAGGCACCACCAGGGGGGTCTTAGGTTTAGGCACCACCAGGGGGGTCTAGGGGTTAGGGATAGGTACAGGGAGGGTTCTGTGTGAGAGTAGGCTTAGGTATAGTTTTAGTAAAATTTTAGTAATACTTACTAATGTTTTACAACACTTATTAGGAACGTAGTTATATTTGTATCATCGTTATAAAGAATATTTTCAGATTTTATTATAAGAACAAACCATAAATGAAGGTTATTCACAATAATATACAATTATAACAAACATATATTATCGTTTTTTTAATAAACGTAATTATGAGTTTCACTTTTGAAACAGGGAAGATTAACGTTTTCACAATTGCCGATTTCATAAACATTATTTAATGATTTATAATTTTGTAAAACATTATTTGTAAACGAAATATAGCACACTATTTTTATAAACGCTATTAATGATTAATTATTCATTAGCGTTTACACCCTGCGCCCTTTTTGTCCGGGCGCCCTTTTTGTACGTACGCTCTAGTGAGGACTGCCGCGTGATAATAGCTTTGCACATCCGGGAGCGCCAAGCCTCCCGCATGTTTAGATCTGAAAAGTGTCCTTCTTTGTATTCGAGGAGCTTTACTTTTCCAGATGTACCTATTAAAGGTCATCTGAGTCTTTCTTAGGAAGGAATTTGGAATCTGTATAGGGAGAGCCCTAACCAGGAGAAGTGCGGTTTGTCCCATCTCTTAAGGTCTTCTGTCAGCACTTCCAGCAGTGGCGGGAAGTTTTTATGATAAATGTCTTTAGTATCGGGTGTTATTTTTGTTCCCAAGTATGTTATGTATTGCTCATTCCACTTAAAGGGGAAGTTTCTGGCCAGGTTATGTTGGAGTTCTCTTGGAAGGTTTATATTAAGGGTCTCACATTTTTCGATGTTAATTTTAAATAGGGACAGTTCACCGAATAATCTGAATTCCTTTAATAGGTTAAGCAAAGATATGTGAGGATTTGAGATATAAAATAATAAATCATCCGCATAAGCGGCTATTTTTAGCTGTTGTTCATCTTGGTTGAGACTCTTAATATCAGCGTTTTTACGGACGTGGCAGAGAAAAGGCTCCAGGGCCAGAGCGAAAATCGGGGGAAAATGGGCATCCCTGGCGTGTGCCATTGGAAATCTGTAGTGGTGGTGAGAGGGTTCCATTGACTCTAATATGTGCAGAGGGATTAGAGAATAGGGCTTTCACGCATGAAAGAATTCTAGGTCCCAAGTTAATATGTTTAAGTACGGACATCAGCCACGTCCAGTCAACTCGGTCAAAGGCTTTTTCAGCATCCGTTGATAGCAACATTAATGGCACATTCTCTGACCGAGCCGACTGGACTACATCTATGGTCTTAATAGTATTGTCCCTGTCTTCCCTCCCAGGGATAAATCCCACCTGGTCCCAGTGTATTAAATGTTACATATGGGCCGAGAGCCTGTTGGCAAGGATTTTGGAGAAAATCAGATGGGCCTGTAGCTAGCACAGGATGCAGGGTCTTTGTTGGTTTTATGAATGACTGATATATGTGATTCTAATGTTTGGGGAGGAAAATCTTCCAAATTGTCAGGGTCTGCTGTCTTATTGAAAGCCTTGCACATTTGGGGCACTAGAATATTCTTGAAGGCAGTGGCGTAGAAATCGCCATAGCGACCATAGCAATGCTACGGGGCCCGCCCCCAGCCCTACACCACAGGGGGCCCGCAGCTGAGAGGATGGTTTTTCTTACTTTTATATATTTATAATGAAGCTAGGCACCGGGCCCCCCTCCCTACATCCCTCCTCCCGCCCCCCAGTCCCCGCAAATAGCAGGTAAGGGGGGACTATTTTTGCGGCTGAATACCTCCCTGGCCGGCTGCCAGACCCGACAATTACTTTGTAGTTCCGGCCAGGGAGGGAAGGAGGAGTGGCGTCCTGGCCAGATCGGAAGAGGCTGCCTGCTAGTGCTGGAGGAGCCTCTAGCTTGGTCCACCTGGTCCTGACAGGGAGACTAGCGGGTCAGTGGCGAACATAGGGCCGTGCAGCCGCACAGGGGCCCCTCAGGTTCTGTTTCTTAAGGGCCCCAAAGCTAATCACAGTGCCCCAAATGTTTAAAGAGTTGCGCACATGCAACTTAACAGGATTCATAGTGCCCGGCTAGCACGTCATCATCATGGGCGGCACAGGATATTTAAATATTATTCTCCTTGCCTGCATCCCCGCAAAAACTATCATACTCCAGTACATCTCAGCTGCGCCCCCAGCCAATAGCTGATCTCTTTCTGGACACTGCAGAGCAGCCAGCAATGCTATTTGCTGCTGGCAGTGCTAATCTTAGTAGGGGGCGGGCTTGAAAGTTACAGGCAGTGCTTTTGGTTTGACTTTTTGTAGCTCCACCCCCCGCACACTGGAGCGAGCATGTGTCTCCATCTCCATACCGATCAGAGATTGCACTAGCCGGGCATCTGGAGTGACCTGTGAGCTAACAGAAGCAAGCCAGCCTGACAGTCAGCTTGGAGAAGCAAGACAACAATGCAGGTCATTTATGTGCCGTGCAATGCTATGTACATGTAGTGGAAACAAGTGCACCAAATTGATATGTATCTCAGTACAGGGAAGCCTCTGAATAATCCAGAGGCTTTGCCCATCCCCCTCCACCTTCACCTTGCTGTTCCAGCATTTGGTACACCCTCAAAACTGACAAAAGCTTGTTGAAAAGAACACTCCTGTCTGTGTTCCAGTGGGGCCGCGTGGGCAGATTTAAGGCAGCTTTCGCCTGCACAAAAGCATGGAGCTGCTCATGCCCGTTTTTTTCTGCAGCGCTTGAATGGCACTGTGCTACTGCACAGACAGGAGCCGTCCTGCGTCTGTACTTTGTGGCTGTGCTTCTTCATGAACGCAGTCTCAGCAGCAGTGGTGCTCTCACGAGTAATCATAAGCGATGACTTGTGATTAAAATGAGCTTTAATTGGCACGGGTGTGCGGTGGGATACTAGGGGTTAATTACCCATAATGCTGCTGTCTGCTCTGCGTTCCAAACAGCTTGCACGCATCCTATTGGTCGGCTTGAAGGAGGAAGTGCGCTGTGGTGAGGCTTGCAACACGACCAATAGGATGCGTGCAAGCTGTTTGGAACGCAGAGCAGACAGCAGCATTATGGGTAATTAACCCCTAGTATCCCACCGCACACCCGCGCCAATTAAAGCTCATTTTAATCACAAGTCATCGCTTGTGATTACTCGTGAGAGCACCACTTCTCAGCAGCAGTGGTCTGAAGTAGGCTGTGGGAAGCCTCTGGAGGATCCACAGGCTTCCATCTACTGATGTAAGTATCTGACTATTCTCTTTGCTGAATTCACATGTTAACTTAAATTGGGTTCAGTCATAAACTGCAATGCTATGCTGTTTATGGTGTTTCAAGTGTACCTATGAGAAAAAAAAGTGTTGATCTTTGCTACCTGCAGTATGTACACTATAAGCTGTTACTATGTGCCTGTACGGATAGTAAACCAGCTGCAGTGTGTACTGATCTCTGCTACCTCCAGTATGTTCAGGATAAGCTGTTACTCTGTGCCTGTAATGACAGTAAACTAGCTGCAGTGCTTGCTGAGCTCTCCTACCTCCAGTATGTACAGTATAAGCTGTTACTCTGTGCCTGTACTGATAGTAAACTAGCTGCAGTGTGTGCTGATCTCTGCTACCTCCAGTATGTTCAGGATAAACTGTTACTCTGTGCCTGTAATGACAGTAAACTAGCTGCAGTGCTTGCTGAGCTCTCCTACCTCCAGTATGTACAGTATAAGCTGTTACTCTGTGCCTGTACTGATAGTAAATTAGCTGCAGTGTGTGCTGATCTCTGCTACCTCCAGTATGTACAGTATAAGCTGTTACTCTGCGCCTGTACTGATATTATACTAACTGCAGTGTGTGCTGATCTTTGCTACCTCCAGTATGTTCAGGATAAGCTGTTACTCTGTGCCTGTAATGACAGTAAACTAGCTGCAGTGCTTGCTGAGCTCTCCTACCTCCAGTAAGTACAGTATAAGCGGTTACTTTGAGCCTGTACTGAGAGTAAACTAGCTGCAGTGTGTTCTGATCTCTGCTTCCTCCAGTATGTATAGTACTGGGGAAGAAGGGGGTGGGGGGGCCCAACTACAAAATTTGCTATGGGGCCCATTGAATTGTAGCTACGCCCCTGCTTGAAGGTTTTGTAATATTCGATGGGGAAGCCATCTGGCCCCGGAGCCTTTCCAGATTTGATCTGGGAGATCACCTGTGCCACTTCATCTTCTGTTATAGGAGCTTCCAGTTCTGTCATCATCAGAGCCGGATCTTCAACCAGGCACAACAAGCTCCTGCTTAGGGCCCCGTTCAGGGTCTAAAGGGCCCCTTCAGCATGTAATTTGTTGTGTGTTAATGCCTGCTGCTGCTGCAGAAGCTAAGGTGCTTAGGGGCCCCAGCTTGTCATCATCGGGCAGCGGATCGATTCTCTTACTAGACTGCCTGCCGCAGCGGCAGCCGAGATCAGTTTCTAGAAGGCTGAGCGTCCGTTACCATGGTAACGAGACGCTCTCCGCTCCAGCCCGCACCACGTGATTTTTGCCAGCATGCTCAGCTCACTGTGGCTGGGAGACGCTGCTGCTGACATCATTGGCCCTTCCCCTCCCTCCTTCTGAAATGTAATAGTGCCGCCTGTTTCAGGCTAAGTGTGACTGCGCAGACCAGGGGCCAGAGTAGTAAGTAGTACAGGACTCTAGTTATGTGGACCGTTGTTGGATGCAGTGATCACTCTGCATCATCCCCCTCCTGCCAGTAGCTATAACTATGCTCTTGGCTTCTCTCAGCATGTCAGAGGCAAAGCCCCTGCGATTTAAGAAGCTGGGATGGCCTGGAAGCATAGAACGAGCAGTGTCATAAATGCTAATAGGAATAAATGGTATGTGGTTAGGCGCTCAGGGGAGGATGAGAATGGTAGGAAACAGACCTTTATGGGGTCCGAGTTATTTCACTGGCTGCTTTCTAAAAGCCGGAGGATCCCAAGTACCTCTCATTAAATGGTACACTACAAGTATGTATAAATAGAGAGAAACAGCGCTGGGGATAATTTTACAATCCTATAATTCTTTAAGGGTAATTAAGATAATCAGCAGCCGGAGAGGATCAGTCTGTGCCTGGCATGAGGATCAGTCTGTATCTGGTATGTTGGCAAGATGGATGTTTCCTAATGGCAGCGCTGTGCACACACGTTCTCCTGCTAGTACTGCGTGTGCGTGTGAGGGGGGAGGGAGTGCAGAGAGCTGCTGTCTGCACGATGGGTAGCTGGAATGTCAGAGTAATGTCTGATCCTGCTTCCGGCCAGTGAACACCATGCTTCAATAGTCCAGGGTCAAAGGTCACAAGGTGCTGGGAACATGCATCAGTACAGAGGCATGGCTGAGCTGCAGCTGCTGGGCAGCCCTAGAGGACAGTTTATCCTAGCATCTCAGGTAATGTGTGTGTTGTCCAGTACTGAGATGCTGACAGTCCCAACTGCTATACCTCCAGCTATAGGTTACTACTTCATTTCTCATTATTACAATGAATAGCCCTGTTCTACTATGTTAGAAACTATGCCTAGGTAAATTTGGTGTGAGAAGAGGCATTACACTACTATTACAGCTTTGTAACTTTATATTTGGCTGTTTGGTGCTTATTTCCCTTTTTTTCCTTAGTTTAACCCCAACAATTTCCTGTAATAAAAATTCCTGATCTACATCTAACCTTACTACCCTGCCTAACATAATCCCCTCTCTAACGGCTGACCTTCCCTTCTAATGCAATTCCCTTTCTGACTCTCTTCCTGTAAATCCATGTAGAGAGGTTAGAGTTATTTCTATAAAGGTATCTCTACTCATCAACAAATGACTATTCTTGGGTGGAAAGCAGTCAGCCATAGTGGATTTATTTGGCTGATTGCTCTTGTATTTTACAACAAGATGCCTTCTACTCCTCTTCTCTCTATAATACATGTTACTTAGCACAGAGCCAAACAAGCATGTATATGTACAATACAATAGCAATCAGCCAAATAAGTCCACTACGGCTGACTACACCGAATGCTTTCCACCCAAGCAGGGTCAGTTGTAGATGAGAAGAAGTGTTGAGTTTGCTGGAATAATGCCACCTGAAGCAATCTTGAAACACTGTTTTGAGTGACAGAACATTAATGTCTGTATTTGCTTGAGAAACAAAATAGTTATGTAGGTGGGGCCCAGGATGGTTACCCTGCCTAGGGCCCCGTTTGGCCTTAATCCGGCTCTGGTCATCATGTCTTCAGAGAGTTTTGGGACAACAGCCTCAGCTAGGTATTGGATCATTTTGTTACCTAATTGTACACTCGTATCTGTTCCAGATTCCCCCAAATGATTGTACAATTTAGAATAAAAGTCGCTAAAGGATCGAGCAATAGATTCGTTGCGTATATGTTTACGTGCTTTAGCATCGATAATCTGGGGAATGTAATTCCTCTGTTGTTGCAACCGTAGGGCTCGTGCTAATAATTTACCCGATCTATCCCCACCCAAGTAAAAGGCATTTTGGCATCTATGAATGACTTTTATCGACTTGTTACACATAATCCTCTGTACTGCCTCTCTGGCTTTCTTAAGCCTTTTAAGGCTGAACCTTTTTATGGCATTGTTCTAATACATATATCTCGGAGGTAAGATCTGCAAGTTCCTTCTCATGTTGTCTTTTTCTCCTAGCTCCAACCTGAATCAGGCACCCTCGTATAACACATTTGTGGGCTTCCCATAATATCGGGCAGGGGACATCATGTGTGGAGTTAATTTGGAAATAGCTTTCTAGTTCTTGGCTGATAGCTTCCTTAGTCTCCTGGTCCGCTAGTAAGGAAGTGTTTAACTTCCAATTGAAAGGGTAATCCCTCTGACCCAGCAGCGTCCACTATTTACCCACTGGCCACTATCCTACCACTGCAAACCCCCTACTAAAACTCCCTATAACAAAGTACCCTTTTTTTTTTTTTTTTTTTTTGTATAAAGCCAATGGCCGACATGCTCTACCCTCCACTCACACTTCAATAATTGGACAACTCCACATTTGTAGTTGGAGTGATACATTTTAATGTCGGCCACAGCTCATTACACAATCAAAACAAAACCACAACACATAGCAGATTATCATCAATTAACATAACATTACATAACATTAATCTCACATTAAGATCCTCCAGAACCAAGATCTCCAGTCTTCATCCCTCCCCTCCTTGACGTAAGGTTAGTGGCGACCGAGGAGCCTCCCAACTGATCACCTCACTAATTCTCCTGATGCCAGCCAACTCCCAGCCGTCTCTCCTAGCCTGGGAGGCCCAAGGGCTTGCATCGTTATTGGTGTTCTCCTTCCGATGACCATCCACCACCCCCAAGCTATCAGTAAATCCATTTTTCTCCACCAACCATTACCCCCATCTTTATCCCCCATCTGGCCCCTCAGTCCCGATGTTTGCCACATTCAATACCCCCAGGGGAGGGACCGCCACTGATGCTGTGACATCTGTAATAAAAAACACAATTAGCCTACCACCAACCAAATCTACCTCCATAACTAACCCCTAACCCCCTAAACAAATGTCTCCCACCAGCCGTAGCAAAAAAGCCACACATTGCAGCAGCTAGCTTAAAAATAACAAACCTCCTTCCCCCAATTAACTGACACCAAAACAAATAAAAGAAATACACAGGGCGGGCAGGTGGGACGTTTACTCCGGCTGCCAGTCTAGGAGGTAGTGAACCTCCGGAAGCTGCGTCCCTTCCTTACGCTGCTCTGGCTCCGCCCCCCGTCCCTGCCACACACTAAACTCCCCGCCCCCGACACTTAACCCTCTAATCCCCTCCAGGCAAGTCAAAGAGACTCGCAGGGGTCACCATGCTGCTATGATCATGGCATAGCGCATTCCTTGACCCAGCAGCGTCCACTATTTCCCCACTGGCCACTATCCTACCACTGCAACCCTCCTACTAAAACTCCCTATAACAAAGTACCCATTTTTTTTTTTTTTGTAGAAAGCCAATGGCCGACATGCTCTACCCTCCACTCACACTTCAATAATTGGACAACTCCACATTTGTAGTTGGAGTGATACATTTTAATGTCGGCCACAGCTCATTACACAATCAAAACAAAACCACAACACATAGCAGATTAACATCAACTATCATAACATTACATAACATTAATCTCACATTAAGATCCTCCAGAACCAAGATCTCCAGTCTTCATCCCTCCCCTCCTTGACGTAAGGTTAGTGGCGACCGAGGAGCCCCCCAACTGATCACCTCACTAATTCTCCTGATGCCAGCCAACTCCCAGCCGTCTCTCCTAGCCTGGGAGGCCCAAGGGCTTGCATCGTTATTGGTGTTCTCCTTTCGATGACCATCCACCACCCCCAAGCTATCAGTAAATCCATTTTTCTCCACCAACCATTACCCCCATCTTTATCCCCTATCTGGCCCCTCAGTCCCGATGTTTGCCACATTCAATACCCCCAGGGGAGGGACCGCCACTGATGCTGTGACATCTGTAATAAAAAACACAATTAGCCTACCACCAACCAAATCTACCTCCATAACTAACCCCTAACCCCCTAAACAAATGTCTCCCACCAGCCGTAGCAAAAAAGCCACACATTGCAGCAGCTAGCTTAAAAATAACAAACCTCCTTCCCCCAATTAACTGACACCAAAACAAATAAAAGAAATACACAGGGCGGGCAGGTGGGACGTTTACTCCGGCTGCCAGTCTAGGAGGTAGTGAACCTCCGGAAGCTGCGTCCCTTCCTTACGCTGCTCTGGCTCCGCCCCCCGTCCCTGCCACACACTAAACTCCCCGCCCCCGACACTTAACCCTCTAATCCCCTCCAGGCAAGTCAAAGAGACTCGCAGGGGTCACCATGCTGCTATGATCATGGCATAGCGCATTCCTTGACCCAGCAGCGTCCACTATTTCCCCACTGGCCACTATCCTACCACTGCAACCCCCCTACTAAAACTCCCTATAACAAAGTACCCATTTTTTTTTTTTTTTGTAGAAAGCCAATGGCCGACATGCTCTACCCTCCACTCACACTTCAATAATTGGACAACTCCACATTTGTAGTTGGAGTGATACATTTTAATGTCGGCCACAGCTCATTACACAATCAAAACAAAACCACAACACATAGCAGATTAACATCAATTAACATAACATTACATAACATTAATCTCACATTAAGATCCTCCAGAACCAAGATCTCCAGTCTTCATCCCTCCCCTCCTTGACGTAAGGTTAGTGGCGACCAAGGAGCCCCCCAACTGATCACCTCACTAATTCTCCTGATGCCAGCCAACTCCCAGCCGTCTCTCCTAGCCTGGGAGGCCCAAGGGCTTGCATCGTTATTGGTGTTCTCCTTCCGATGACCATCCACCACCCCCAAGCTATCAGTAAATCCATTTTTCTCCACCAACCATTACCCCCATCTTTATCCCCCATCTGGCCCCTCAGTCCCGATGTTTGCAACATTCAATACCCCCAGGGGAGGGACTGCCACCACAGCAAGCCTGCAGTGACCACCTTACTGCAGGCGCGCCCGCCACATCTCTAAGGCAAGCTCTATCTTCTCCTCCAATACCAGAGCAAACAGGTCCATCCTCATATCGGAAGTACATAGACTTCCCCTCCACACTAACGTGGCATGCTACCATGTCACACCTGGGCCCGTATCCACATGACACTGCCCGGTTCACCTTAATCCTAACAAAACAGACATATGATAAGCGCTCAAGGATGCACCTGAATTGTAAGCCATCAGCGGCAATGCAGAGCCCCCTAGGGCTGAATACATGCCTCTAATGCAAAACAGATGCAAAATGTATACCATTTATGAATAGCAGCACGAGGAATTATGTTTTTATTGCTAGGTTAGAGGTAGGTCTTCCCCAAGGGGGTACGTCACCGCCGTGGGGAAGTCTATTAGGTCATAATTTGTGCACTAATTATCACTGAAGCTAACACCCCCCCTTGGTCTATAGTGATGCAGGGTGTGTAATATAGTCCAGTTTCTGAATAGCAGCACGAGGAATTATGTTTTTATTGCTAGGTTAGAGGTAGGTCTTCCCCAAGGGGGTACGTCACCGCCGTGGGGAAGTCTATTAGGTCATAATTTGTGCACTAATTATCACTGAAGCTAACACCCCCCCTTGGTCTATAGTGATGCAGGGTGTGTAATATAGTCCAGTTTCTGGAGCTTTGCCCACTGATGCAGCTTAATCACTAATTCCCCCTCCCTCTCTTTGCCTGCAGTGTATGCTGGGTGTGTAATTTAGTCCAGTTTCTGGAGCTCTGCTCACCATTGCAGTTAAATCATTCAGGTATGAGGTTGTTTGAAAGCGCTGCCATGTCTCCCACTGTGCAAACTTAAATGTAAGTATACTATTGGCTAGCTGCCTTCACTGTTTTAAATTCACTCTCAAATTTTTAGATTAGAGTTAGCACATAATTTTGCATCTGTTTTGCATTAGAGGCATGTATTCAGCCCTAGGGGGCTCTGCATTGCCGCTGATGGCTTACAATTCAGGTGCATCCTTGAGCGCTTATCATATGTCTGTTTTGTTTGTCTTATGAAATGTGTATACCATTTATGAATAGCAGCACGAGGAATTATGTTTTTATTGCTAGGTTAGAGGTAGGTCTTCCCCAAGGGGGTACGTCACCGCCGTGGGGAAGTCTATTAGGTCATAATTTGTGCACTAATTATCACTGAAGCTAACACCCCCCCTTGGTCTATAGTGATGCAGGGTGTGTAATATAGTCCAGTTTCTGGAGCTTTGCCCACTGATGCAGCTTAATCACTAATTCCCCCTCCCTCTCTTTGCCTGCAGTGTATGCTGGGTGTGTAATTTAGTCCAGTTTCTGGAGCTCTGCTCACCATTGCAGTTAAATCATTCAGGTATGAGGTTGTTTGAAAGCGCTGCCATGTCTCCCACTGTGCAAACTTAAATGTAAGTATACTATTGGCTAGCTGCCTTCACTGTTTTAAATTCACTCTCAAATTTTTAGATTAGAGTTAGCACATAATTTTGCATCTGTTTTGCATTAGAGGCATGTATTCAGCCCTAGGGGGCTCTGCATTGCCGCTGATGGCTTACAATTCAGGTGCATCCTTGAGCGCTTATCATATGTCTGTTTTGTTTGTCTTATGAAATGTGTATACCATTTATGAATAGCAGCACGAGGAATTATGTTTTTATTGCTAGGTTAGAGGTAGGTCTTCCCCAAGGGGGTACGTCACCGCCGTGGGGAAGTCCATTAGGTCATAATTTGTGCACTAATTATCACTGAAGCTAACACCCCCCCTTGGTCTATAGTGATGCAGGGTGTGTAATATAGTCCAGTTTCTGGAGCTTTGCCCACTGATGCAGCTTAATCACTAATTCCCCCTCCCTCTCTTTGCCTGCAGTGTATGCTGGGTGTGTAATTTAGTCCAGTTTCTGGAGCTCTGCTCACCATTGCAGTTAAATCATTCAGGTATGAGGTTGTTTGAAAGCGCTGCCATGTCTCTCACCTTAATCCTAGCCCTTTCCACTGCCTTCGGGCTCCGTGCTTGTCTCCACACAAAGCGGGCGATGATCTCTGACCAAATCAGTCTAACCTTCGGGATAAGCTCCCTCACCTCAGCCAACTCCTTCCTTATCCTCCGGACGAGAGCCCTCACCAGGACGCGACCCATATCGTTACCCCTAAGATGAATAACTAAAATGTCCGGCCATGGGGTAACTAAGAGCTGCCGCTCAAACTGACTCCTAAACTCCTCCCAGACCATCCCCCTAAACCCAAACCAAAAAACCTTAATCTGGCTTTCATCCAACCCCATCTGCCAGCCCCTCCACTTCAACTTAGCTCTAATGGACGCCCAGTAGATATAGGAATGGCCAAAAATCCAGGCCACGCAATGTCCATGACCTGTAATGACACAAGACACCCATTGAAAGCTTCACCCTCAAAAAACACCCCCCTTTTGTCTCCCCCCGTCCCCTGCCTGCACCCTGTAACCCTTTCTAGCACAATCGAAGTCCACCCTTATAAAACTTGTGCCCGCCGGGGGCGTGGCTTGCTCATGGCGCGCTGAAGACGCTTCTTCTTTGAGCTCCCGCTCCACTCCACTTAGACCTAACCATTTGCCGTTATTAGCAACCCACACCCTGCCATAATGGGGAACAAGAAGAAAGAGAAGGAGAGCAGGGCCCTGGCCAGCGGCTCGGCGGCTCCCAAAGACCATATACAGCGATTTCTGAAGCCGCTAACCCGAGCGGCAAGTACCCCCGACATACCTAAGATGGCGTCTGACCATGAGCCACCAGACAAGGCCGCATCTCCGTCCTCGCCTACTCCCGCTCCGCCAAGAGTAAACAGTGCTCCCACGTCTCCGGCTCGCGTGGAGGATCCACTAGTAACTTCACCTAGATCTGCTAGCACCCAGGCATCTCCGGCCCGCTCAGAGGGAGCAGAGTCTTTCATCGAAGTGGACCTCCATGAGTACATCCGTACTCTACCCACTAAAGACGACCTCGAGAGGTATGTAAGCCGCATAGAGGAGACATACAAGAGGGAGCTGGAGACGGTGAAGCAGGAGATCCGCCATATAGGCAACAGGGTGGAGAAGATCGAGAAGGACATAGATAATATTGAGAACACCTTAATAGTGCAACAGACCACGATAGACATGCACACCACGCAGATCTACAATATATTCATGAAAATGGATGACCAGGAAACCCGCCATCGGCGTAACAACTTAAGAATCAGAGGCTTGCCGGAATCCATCCAAACGGCGGATATCCCTCCCTTGCTCCTCCGCATCTTCAACAAGTTGCTGGACAAGCCACCGGACTCTCCAATCGAGATTGACCGCGCTCATCGCTCGCTGGGCCCGGTCACAAACAACCCGGACAGGCCGCGTGACGTAATCTGCCGCATCCATTACTATACACTGAAAGAGGCCATAATGGCGGCGGCCCGGAAGGCTGAAAACTTTGAGATCGACGGTATCAAGATATCTATCCTCGCAGACCTCTCCAGGCTCACTCTTAAACTGCGGAAGGCGGTAAAGCCACTACTAGAGGTACTACGCGACAAGCACATCCCTTACAGATGGGGATACCCATTCCAACTGCAGGTCAGCCATGAGGGGAAATCAGCGTTCCTAACATCTCCGCATGACCTTCAACGCTTTTGTGGAATCCTAAATATCCCCACTCCGGCTCTCCCAGAATGGCCCCTGGACCTCCCGCCAGACAAAGCCAAAGCTGACATAGGCCTCCCTCAGCGCCCGGCGTGGCACACCGCAACCCGCAGAAGAGGGAAAAAGAGAGGCATCGACGAGAACACAGACACTGGGTGAGATAATTGCCTTTTATTTTTAAGTTGTCACTTCCCCCATACGTCGCAGTTCCTTTCTGAACTTCTACTACTTGAACTTTATTGTTTCCTCTTAAAGGCTGTGGCCTGTGGTCTCTGAGAGACAGTTGAGGGGTCCTTGCCCTCCTGCAGGCCAAGCTGCTCCAGGAACTTCTTCCCTTACTACTAACAACCCAGTTTTGACCAGCCTGGACATATGGTTACGTAAAATCGCACAATAGCAGCTATAATGCATGTCTGCTGGTTGTTATTACAGGCATATAATATTTTCAGATACCCCCATGTTGGACTCCTAAAATGGTCTATACATAGCACCGATATGAACTTTCTTCAGCCCTGTTTTCTCATTTTGCTGGATCATTACCACTAAATGCTACCAATGTCCCAAAGGTTATATTAGTGGGTTATAACCCAAAGTCTGAGGGGGTGGAGGGGCCTCAGTGCGACCTGGGCCTCCTCACCTCACTAGATACACACCTGGCCATTGCCAGATATACTATAATGTTGATGTTACTTTATGTTTCTTATAGAAATGATATATGTATGTTAATCCCTATGTTGATATCCTATGTCTTGTTGATTTTCCCAACACCCCTTCAGGTACCTCTCCTATGCCTCATAAGCCATAGCTTAGGCAGCTTTTTCTCCCCAGTACTGACTACTGCCCTACGGGCTGGTGTAATGGCCTCATTGTCCCTGTACCTCCTCACCCATGACTTCGGCCGCTAATCATCATTCGGGGTCTTGTAAATGTGCTACGCTTAACGCAAAAGGGTTAAACGTCCCAACCAAAAGGTCACAGATCCTATATAATATGCACAAGAACAAAGTGAAAATAATTTTCTTACAAGAGACCCATTACCGTACAAATAGTATCCCGCAGGTTAAAAACAGATACTACACTACCTGGTTTCACAGCACCTTCCCTCTCTCCAAGTCGAAAGGAGTATCAATTGCATTTCACAAAAGCCTGCCTATCTCGGAGGTGGAATCTCTCTCTGACTCCCTAGGGAGATATCTTTTTTTAAGGCTCAAATTGGGCAATAAACATTTTACTTTAGCCTCAATCTATTCACCCAACCAAAATCAGGGGCAGTGGCTTCTACGTCTCCTCCCTAAGCTAGAGGCCTTTGCCAAAGGCCCAATTATTATAGGAGCTGATCTCAACCTATGCCTTAACCCCGATCTTGACTCCTCCACTGGCCATTCTAACATACCCAGGGGAGTTCTCCTCCGAGTAAAGGCTAAGCTAAACGACATGCATCTGTCAGACTGTTGGAGAATCTTGAATCCCAAAAAAAGGATTTTTCCTTTTTTTCTTCCCCACATGGGTCCTTCAGTCGTATTGACTATATCTTGATCTCCCATGGTCTGTTAGACAGGGCTCTTGATTCTGACATAGGAGTAAAACTCTGGTCGGACCACGCTCCGGTTTACTGCTCTCTGGATGTCCTACAGAACTCCAGAGGTGAATTCATATGGAGATTAAATAATAACTTACTCAAAGACCCGGATTGCTTGCAAGACACACGTAGAACCATTGCTGAATTTATCGCAAATCACGCAAAGGATGAGACGCCTGAGGCAGTGAAATGGGAGGCCCTCAAATGCACCATTAGAGGTCTGTTTATATCTCATGGCTCTAGACTCAAAAGACTCAAAAGCGCGAAACTATCTAAACTACTGGCCAACTTAGCTTTATTGGAAGCTAAACATAAGGCAGAGAACAACAAACTTCCAAATACCACGGTAGAACTTGCTAAAACCCGACACCAAATCTTAGCCCTCCTAGATGAACATTCCCTTAAGCATCGAGAAAGACTCCAAAGCACACGATATACACAAGCAAACAAATGTGGTACCGCCCTTGCACGTTACCTACACCCTAAAAATAACACGACCTTCATCCCCTCTATTTCTACCCACTCAGGGGGTATGAAACACAAGCCCACAGACATAGCAGAGGAATTCCGCACCTTCTACCAATCGCTGTACAATATTCCAGGGAAATTTAAAGACCTAGGACGCCCTGCCCTAATAAAAAAGATTATATCTTATATAAATGATACCAAGCTGCCCACTCTGTCTTCAGATAAGGTAGAGGAGCTCGAAAAAGATTTCTCTGAAGCCGAGGTCCTTTCAGGAATTAGCTGCATGAAAATAAATAAAAGCCCAGGGCCAGACGGGTTCTCGGGAGCCTTTTATAAAACATTTTCCAAAGAGCTTGCACCTCTACTGACCTCTGCCTTTAACTCAATTTCACAAGACTCTCCTTTCCCAATACAAACTCTTCAAGCCCATATAGTAGTTATCCCGAAACCAGGCAAGGACCCTAACTCATGTGGCAGCTACCGACCTATCTCGCTCATCAATCTGGACGTCAAACTATATTCTAAAATCATAGCAGATAGACTTAGAGACTCCCTGCCCCATATAATCCACACAGACCAAGTGGGTTTCACACCTCATAGAGAAGCAAAGGACAATACCCTAAAAACAATATCTCTGATTCACAAGGCCCATCTCAATGAGATCCCTATGTGTGTACTAACGGTCGACGCAGAGAAGGCGTTCGACAGGATCCATTGGGAATTCATGCGCGAATCTCTAATTCAGATTGGCATTGGCCCAAGCCTCTTGCAAAAGATCATGGGTTTATATAGATCCCCCTCAGCCCGGGTTCGTGTAAATGGAATCCTGTCGGACGCCTTCCACATAAACAACGGCACGAGACAAGGGTGCCCCCTATCCCCTCTTTTATATATCTTATGCATGGAACACTTTGCCAACGCATTAAGAGCTAATCCCGACATACGGGGAATCCAGATTGATGGGCGAGAGGCCAAACTATCGTTATATGCAGACGATTTGTTATTATACCTGTCCTCCCCACACATCTCCTTTCCTAACTTCCTTAAAGAAGCCGAAGTATTTGGCAACCTCAGCAATTTTAAAATCAACCTAGCTAAGACGGAGGTACTAAACGTATCCCTTCCACCTCATGAGATAGCTACCCTCAAGAAGGCCCTCCCATTCAAATGGCATGTGGAGGCCATAAAATACCTAGGAATTATGATCCCAGCTGACCTATCAAACCTGTACAATTTAAACTTCCCACCCCTATTAGATAGAATACACAAAGACCTGCAATCCTGGGATAAATTGCACCTGTCCTGGCTTGGGAGAGTCAATGTCATTAAAATGGATATTCTCCCACGACTTCTATATGTGTTACAGGCTATCCCCATTTCGCTGCCCCGTACCTATATTAATTTGCTCGAGCGTAGAATTAGGAACTTTATATGGAATAGCAGAAAACCGAGAGTCCGATTCAAATTACTCCACAGACCAAAAGAGGAGGGAGGACTGGGTTTACCAGATATGAAGAGATACCATATTGCTGCTCAATTAATCTTGATATTAGACTGGTTCCATGGCAGACAACAGAAACAGTGGGTCTCACTTGAAAAGGGTTCACAAGACCTCGACCAGAGAGCTCTACTTTGGTCCCCGAAATCTAAGCGTCCCCTCCACCAAACCCTGCCCTACTGGTCTGCAGTTATCCTATCCAAATGGGATGCATATTGTTCTCAATTTCAGTTATCCACCATTCCAAGTCCTCTCACACCTTTACTGGACAATAGCGAATTCGGAACAGGTATAGGTAGGAACTCATTCCTGGGACACGATAGAATTAAATGGCCGCAGGTTAGGCATATTACAACCAAATCTTCCTTACTCCCACCTGAACTCTGGAAAGCTAGCACACATACTCCTAACCCAGATTGGCTTACTATCTCCCAAGTAAGAACCTTCTACGCCTCCCTCCTACCTAAGGCTAGGATCCATAGAGCTCTCTCCTCGTTTGAACAATTGTGCTGTATGCAGGATAAACCCTCGCATATGCTGGCACAAGTCTACTCTATCCTTAAAGCTTCCAATGGCGATGACTGCCTGCAGAAACTACAGGACACTTGGCACAGGGACCTAGGTAGGGAACTGGATAACGAAGATTGGGACAAAATTTTCGCCCTAGCGCATAAACTATCCCCATCCATAGATGCCCAGGAAAGAAACTTCAAAATCATCTGCAGATGGTACAAAGATCCAGCTAGATTGGCTAAATTCCAACCTTCCTCCTCAAACCTCTGTTGGAGATGTTGCAATGAAATAGGTGACTACTTCCACATTTGGTGGAAATGCAAACATATTCGCCCGTTCTGGTCAGATGTCTTCAATCTGCACGATCTTATTTACCTAACCCCTATGCCCTGTACCCCCGAGATAGCCTTGCTCTCTGCCATCCCGGGCTCCATCTCTAGGGCCAAAAAATCTATCTTTAGATATATCCTCATTAGTGCTCGTCTCCTCCTTACTCGGAAATGGAAACAGCAGGCCATTCCCACTAAAGCTGAACTAATTGTGCAGGTCGATCATCTCAAAAGAATGGATGAACTAGTATTATCTGCCCAGAACAAAAATGACATTTTCGTTGCACGATGGGCTATATGGATTGATTTCTGCGATTCTGACAAGTGCTCCAATTACTTGTCGGGTTCTTCAGTACACCCCACATAACCATCCCCACAACTGTACTAGCGGACCATACTCCCTCAACACATTATCGCCCTAAGCTCCGCCTAGACTAATTAAACCACAATTTAGGATAAAGAGCTTATTTCCATGAGAACTTTGGTACCTTCCCCCCGTCCTTATGTCTTTCCCCTCCCCTCCTTCCCCTCCACCTCCCCGCCCTAAGTGTCTATCCCCTAGACATAGGTTCATCCTTGCTCCCCCCCCCCTCCCCCCTTCTGTTTTCCCTCCCATCCCCTACACTTCTTACCGCAAACACCACTAATAGTCCTAGCTTTCAATATATTGGACTTAGGTGAATAAGCTTCGTTGTTAAGGTATCTAGCTGTTCGTTTTAAAGGGTACCACCTTGAATTTGCGCGTTTAAACTCTATTGCTCATACTCTTCGGGTGTACCACACACCAGATATGTACCTAATGTACCTGAGTATTCTTCATTCCAATGTATCACATGATGTGTTATGCTAACCTGTTTTGAAAAATTTCAATAAAAATTGATTTTTGAAAAAAAAAAAAAAAACTTGTGCCCGCCCCGGTCATATGTACCCCTTAAAACAACCTGACTGCCATCTCCCTATCCTTTTGACAGTATCAGCCGACAGGCCCAGGCGGGCTGCTTCTGTCACCGCCCCAATTCAAAAGGAATGTGAGGCGTATTCTGAACTATTCAACCCCAATTTAACCAGACATTTCCGCAGAACTGCCACAAATTGGAAACGGGATAGGGGACCCCCCTCCCCCCACATGGACCAAAAATTTCTTTCCCGAGGCCGTGCGAACAGCCATATACCTCTCCCATATCCTCAAAGGGCAAATCGCGCAACCTCCCAAATCGTTCAGCACAAGCTCCACCCCTTTCCCAGCCTGGTCAGTTTTTGACCTCCTGATAAGCACCACCAGCCCCCCTTCCCTTAAAAATACATCTTCCGCTTCCAAGCCCCCTTGCCCCCTTTTATTGGCACTCACCACCTCGCTAATCCTGCCATCCACATACTTTGGCTAAGAAGGCCAGGGCTGACACCTTCTTATCCATGGACGCAGGAGATAAACCCGTTTCCATCCAGCGCCCTATGAGACAGAAAAACAATTCCTCTCGTCCCTGCCTTGAGTCGGGCATACCCTATACCTGTTGCCAGTGAAACCACTCCATCCAAACCTTGTTGTAGGCCACCCATGTGTTTGAAGCGACCGAGTTCCTTATCCAAGGCTATAACCCCCTCAGATCACGTCCCACAGGTAAGCCGGGAGCGATTCCCCTTGCTGTTGAGCCGTCGGCACCAGGTTCCAAAAGCGATCCCACTGAAAGCGAGACAACGCATCAGCTATCTCGTTATCCTTACCCGGAATGTGTACAGCGGTGAAGTAAATGTTGCACCGCAGGCACGCCAGCACGAATCGCCGCAGGACCTTAATTACTGGCAGTGAACCGGATGTCAGGGAGTTTACCGCAGACACCACAGCCATATTGTCTGACCTAAAACGCACCATCTTGTTCCCCAAATCCTGCCCCCATAACTCCACCGCTACCCACAACGGAAAAAGCTCCAGAAAAGCCAGATTCCAAATGACCTACGACTGCACCCATGTTTGGGGCCATGGCTCAGCGCACCACCGTCCGCCGAAAAATGCCCCAAAGCCCGACGACCCGGCCGCATCCGTAAAAAGCTCCAAACTTTCCATATCCTGCAGCGGATCAAGCCAATACGCCAGGCCATTAAATTCCGCTAAAATGTCCTCCAAACTGCCAAATCCTCTCTGTGCTCCCCAGACAAACGGAAAAAATGATGCGGCTCGGATACCCCACAAGTCGCTAACGACAGGCGCATGGAGAATATCCTGCCCATCGGTAATACCCTGCAAGCAAAATTTAATTTCCCCAATAAGGATTGCAGCTGCCGCAGTGTTACCTTTTTTGCCCCTGCCGCCCTAGCTACTTCCACCAGCAGATCATCCACTTTGTCTGCAGGTAACCGGCATACCTGCTCAACCAAGTCAATTTCAATCTCCAAAAATTTCATAACCGCACCTGGACCCTCTGTTTTCTCAGGAGCCACTGGAACCCCAAAATCATGAAACACCCCCAACATGCCCCTTAAGGCAAGCTCACAAATCCTTGTCCCCCCAGGACCCACACAGAAAAAAATCGTCCAAATAATGAGTAATTGCTGGGACCCCCGATTTTTCCTTCGCCACCCATTCCAAGAATGAGCTAAAAGTCTCAAATATTGAACACGAAATGGAGCACCCCATTGGCAGGCATCTATCCACGTAGAACCCCCCTTCAAAATGGCAACCCAACAGCCTCATGCTGTCCGGGTGGACAGGCATGAGCCGAAAAGCGGACTCTATATCCGTTTTCGCCATCAATGCTCCCTTTCCTGCCGCTCTCACCATTGCCAGGGCCGTGTCGAATGATGCATAATGTACGGAAGATAATTCCTTATCAATGCCATCATTGACTGAACCCCCTTTCGGATACGACAAGTGATAAATGAGCCGGAATTTCTCTTATTCCTTCTTTGGCACTACCCCTAACGGTGACACTACCAAATCCGGAACCGGGGGATCATCGAAAGGGCCCGCCATCCTACCCAGCAACACTTCCTTCCTAATTTTTTCCCTTACCACCCTCTCGTGCTCCCGAGCCGATTTCAAATTGCGGGTACACACCGTAGAAGCCTGCGCCGTGGACGGTATGCGAAAACCCCAAGAGAACCCTTCTCTTATTAAATCTGCTGCTGCCTTATTATAATAGCGGATGAGCCACGGCTCCATCGCCTCGACTCTCACTGGGGTCATTCCTTTTCTCATCAGGGCGCCTGAACCCCGAATTCCCCCGTCCTTTCCTGAAACACTTGGCAGCTGCGTGCGACCCGCCGCATACCGAGCATTCATGTTTGAACTTACAACTGCCCGCGAACTTACATTGCGATTCGTTGAAAGCCCAACACACTCCACGCCTCCCTGTCCCAGATGTTCCCGCCCCCGACGCGGAGGCGGTAACTGGAAAGGACTGCTGCCCACCTACATTAAAGTGTAAGCTACCAGGCGCCGATGCCCCCGAGTACAGGCCACCCTTAGTATTCATTACTCGAAGCCATATCCCAATATCCTTATGGCCCCATTCCAACCTTCGGCTGAACCGACATGCGCTGCCGAAACTGCTCATTGTAACGCAGCCATGCCAAGCCCCCGTATGTTCTATTGGCCTCCCAAATCATGTCCAGGTAACAGAAAAGTGCTGAACACTTCTCTGGGTGCTTCTCGCCCATAATGCACGCTAGGATATTAAAGGCCTGCAGCCAATTACCGAACGTGCGCGGGATCAACCGAAAGCGGCGCCGATCCTCGTCCTCCTCCTTCCGGTGTTCCTTCCCTTTTACCCATCTGTCTATATTAAATCTTTCCAATGGCAATAACGTGAAAATATCCACGTATTCCCGGTTCCAAATCTTCTCCCGTACCTCCCGCTTCAGGTGTGCCCCCAATGGACCCTCGTAACACATATATGCGTGCCCTTTCACCAAGTCCGATATTGGAGCGGCTTTCTCCTTGGTCTTGTCCACCGATACGCCCGACGCCACTTCCGCCCCCCCTGAGCTACCCGTGACCCCGACCTCACCACCTCCTACCCCGCTTGTTGGCGTGCTACCCTCCTCCGCCCCCCTTGCCTGAGACCAAACTTCCGCCAAAAGTCCTTTCTGAACCTGCCCCCTCTAACTGTTGCAGGAGTGACCTAACACCATCCAGAATTCCCCGTACCCTGCCAGCACCCCCTGTCTGCCCCGTCCCCCATGTTTGTGGTGACATAACAGAAACGCAATGTGGCAAAGACTCACCATTAGAACGCGCAGGTGTATCTGGCCTGCCGTCCGGACCGGACCCTCCCGACACAGCGACGCTCGGTTGTCCAACCCCCGGTGTAGATTCCATCGATGGCAAGCGGGACAGTGATGCAGAGGGAGTCACAGACCTCCTGCAGCCTGCTCCCGTCACTTCCACCTGTTGCGGGGTAGAAAACAAAACAGCACTCTGCGTCGGAATAGAACCCACCCCACAAACCCCGCCGTCATTAGCCGGGGCGGCGTTACCCAAACCTGAGATCCCCCCAGCTATGCCCCCCATCGCCCCCGTCCATGTAATACTGCCACTCAAACCTATTCCGCCTTTGCCCCCCACCCCCCCCTGCCAATGCCACGGGGTGTAGGATGAGCCCCCCTGGGCCCTGCGATACATAAAAGGGCCCCCCCAGGACTGGGACCTGCACCCCCTCCCCCCCGAAGCTGATGGGCAAGGAGTTCCCGATAGAGGGGCTCGCAGTGGAGCCTGCACCACCCCACCCCCCACCCGTGACCACCCCTGCCCCAGCGGGTGGAATAATCCAACCTGCCTGCCCAGGAAAGTTTTGCCATAAACCTCCGGTAGCAGAGCTGCTGCCACCATCACCCCCTCCCCCCGAGACATCCACTGTGGTGGAGCCTTGACCCCCAGTGAGTCCACTCCTCCCAGCCACCACTAAACCTGGGCCTCCCTGCTGCCCCCCACCATCTTGGGTTGCGGCCTGCACAGCCACGCTACCTCCTGCTGCCTCCCCCGTGACTCCCCCGCCTCCCTGCGCACTTCTGCCCGCTCCCCCAGCCGCTGCACTCACCCGAGGGGACTTGCTCGCCCCCTTTTTCTTTTTCCCCGCTGGATCTATTCTCGGCCGGGACGCAGGCGGGGACGGCGACAACCGTGATGTAGCCTGTCGCGCCCGCCCGTTTCTCCTCTGGCCTCCGTCCGGCTGCATGATGGCAGCGAAAAGCTGCTGCAGCCATCCATCCCCCCGCCTCGCTGCCTCCTCTTGCAGGCGGCGGGCGAGCGCCGCGCTATCCTGGTCCGCCATAGCTTTCCTTCTCTTCCCGGGGCCTGGGCCTATAAAAACGGCAGAGGAGTAAACTGCACGTTTACTCCGGCTGCCAGTCTAGGAGGTAGTGAACCTCCGGAAGCTGCGTCCCTTCCTTACGCTGCTCTGGCTCCGCCCCACCCCTGCCTCAAACTAAACTCCCCGCCACCGACACTTAACCCTCTAATCCCCTCCAGGCAAGTCAAAGAGACTCGCAGGGGTCACCATGCTGCTATGCTCATGGCATAGCGCATTCCTTTATGCTTACAAAAAAGTTCTATAGAGATTGGCGCATGGTCTGAATAAGATATCACCCCAATGTCAGCATTACATGCATCCGAAAGAAGATTGTGGGAGATTAGGATGTAGTCTATTCTTGTGTAGACTGAATGCAAAGCTGAAAAAAAAAAATGTAAAATCCTTAGAAGAAGGATTTAACAGTCTCCAGACATCAACCAGTTGTCTGTCCTGTAAAGCTTCGCGTAATCTATTCAGTTGTTGGAAAGGAATGGAGGATTTACCATGAGACGTGTCAATTTTGGGGTTTAATACCACATTCAGATCACCTCCCAATACCACGCTGCCTTCTCTGAATTGATCAAAAGCATCTAAGAATTTTAGAAGGAAGGGCACCTGGTTCAGATTAGGAGCATACACTGAGCAAATAGTGTATCTCTGTTGATTAATGGAGCACTTCAGGAGGATAAATCTGCCCTGATCGTCGTGTTTGTCTCTATATCTGTGATTGGCATGTTTTTATTCAGCAAGATAGCGACCCCTTTCGATTTAGAATCTGGGGAGTTACTAGTAAAAAGCATTTGAAAGCGTTTGTTAGTAAGCTTTGGAGTGTTATTTCCCTTGAAATGTGTTTCCTGTAGTAGGACGATATCTGCCTTTTGTTTTTGCATATCATACAGGAGGGCTGGAATTCTTGGCCTTTTTAATTCACAATTGGCTGAGATTACCTCAATTACCATACCCCCTTAATGAGTTGTTGTCAGCAGCTCAATCAGCTGTTCCATCTACTCTTTCATCCATAAAGCAGCCATCCAAAGCCTCTAAGTCTAAACGTAAAAGATCTAGGAAGGCTTCCCAGCGGAAAGATCCGTTGCCCATGGCAACCACAGATAGAGAGGTTATTTCTGTCAAGTCTGAAATGGGCAAAACCATGCAGTATGATAATGATGTTTATAATGCATCTGCTGATCAGTTTCCAGGTATTTTGCCCCAATCCAAAGCTTATGTGGATCCTGCCATAGGTAGGATCGCACACTACATTAAAGCAGTTAAAAAATCTGTTCTTGTTCCTGAACTCCACCCCTATGGAGATTATCTGGATACTGGCCTGTTTGAACCCCATTTGCTTCCTGGGATGTTGGGGCCTTGCTGGAGGAATTCGATTTTGATTGGAAAGCCTTTTGCGATTTTTACATCGCAAAAAGCGAAGATGTCTTGAATGCTTGTCATGATTCTATGTACCTTCTGATTGATTCCGATGAATGTGACAAGGATGATGTGGATCTGGTGATTTATGTATGGCAAACGATTTTGGATGAGTTGCACACACACCAACCAATTGATTCCAATAAAGAGACATCGTTATCGGATGATTGTTCCTGCCTTTCTGGGGTAAAGCATGAGAGTCTTGACTTTGTGCAATCTGAAATGAATAAGTGTGCTGCTGTGGTTGATTCCTGTGCGAATCCTGAAGGATTCTCTCCTGACAGTGTACAGTTTGAATCTGTGCGATCTGATGCCTGTTTCTCGGATGTTCCTGCAGATTGTGATCGGCATGAGTCTTCCGGTTTCCTTAAGGATGTGTGGGATCCTTTGTCATTTAGAAACAGATCTTTGAGATCTTCCATCTGTGACCCTGCTATGGGGAAAGTTTCTCGACTGTGCAGCATCAAAAGTAAAAGTAATATGCCTAATAAAGTTTATCCTGTTGATGTCGCTATTTCTTCTGCAAATGATTCCCTGTCTCACCCTGTTCTCACCTGTAAGGGCCCGTTGCCTGGAGACAGTTGCTCCAGTGTTTCGGTCCTAGATGCCTTGCAGTCTGCTCCGCAGATCGCGGAGGTTTGCGCTATGGAAGCATCAGTTTCACAACCTAAAGTGAATTTTGATTCGCAGGTTTTGCTTTCTGACTCCTCGGATTCAACATTGTTAGCCGAATCTAAGAGTGAGACAGCGCTTCGGTTTTGCGAATCTGATGCTGAGCCTTCTTTGCCTTATTCAGAGACGCTTTCTCTGAGCCTGCCCTGTACCATGAATAACAAAACGATGTCCAATCACACTGACATTTGGGAGTCCCTTTCTTGCTTTGAAGAAAGTTCTGACTCTCCACCCTGTACTCTGGATGAGTCAATATTGCCTTGTACAATATCTCCTGCCCTGCCCCTAGAGGCTCGTCTAGGTATTGCTGCTATTTTTACTTGTCTTTCTGCAGTTTTGGAGTTGCAAGCTAGTTTGACTACTATGCAGAATTCTGGGTGCAGCGACATTAAAGTTAGGGAGTCAGTGTGTGGTCCAGTGAAAATTCCTCTACATTCCACTCATGATGATGAAATTCAGTCTCAGTTTATGGTGGAACCTTCCCTGGGACATCTGCCCTGTTCTCAAAATAAAGTTCCAGTTTTGCCCTGTAACATGGATAGTACAGAATCCTTCTTAGAAAACTTGAAAAATGATGTTCCTGAGGTCTTGTTTGATGATCTGAAGGTCTCCGAGTTCCTCCCAAAGGGTGCAGAACTTGTAGGAGATGTCTCCTGCCCCCCAGGTCCTTCTGAGGTGTTGCCCACTTCAGTAGGCATTGCTGCCTTGCTGACTACTTTTGCAGCTCTTGTGGAGCTTCATTCATGTGTGGTCAATGATGATATTACAGTTACAGAAAATTCTGAATTTGAGTCCGAGTCTTCTTTTGAAAGACAAGTACCTGTGACCTTTACTCGTGATGATTTTCTGCCCGGTACTGGTTTTGGTTTTGTCGTTAGTGTTGGGCGAACAGTGTTCGCCACTGTTCGGGTTCTGCAGAACATCACCCTGTTCGGGTGATGTTCGAGTTCGGCCGAACACCTGATGGTGCTCGGCCAAACCGTTCGGCCACATCGCCGAACTAAGAGCGCATGGCCGAACGTTCCCGCGCTGTGATTGGCCGAACGGGTCACGTGGTTCGGCCCCCGAACGCGCTCTGATTGGCCGAACGGGTCACGTGGTTCGGCCCGAACGCGCTCTGCTTGGCCGAACGGTCACGTGGTTCGGGTAAATAAATACCCGAACCACGTCATATCTCCGCCATTTGCCTGTGGGTTTAGCTTTGGGTAGGCAGGCAGGGTAGTTCGCGCTCCAGCCACGCTAGCCAGGGTCCCCCCAGTCATTGTGTGTCGCTGCTGGGAACAGTAGTACACCGCTCGCTCAGCCACACTATATAGCATTGTGTGTACTGCCACTGTGTACCTCACTCAGCCACGCTATATATAGCATTGTTTACTGCCACTGTGTGTACACGGCTCAGCCAGACTATATAGCATTGTGTGTACTGCCACTCTGTGTACACCGCTCAGCCAGACTATATAGCATTGTTTACTGCCACTCTGTGTACACCGCTCAGCCAGACTATATAGCATTGTTTACTGCCACTCTGTGTACACCGCTCAGCCAGACTATATAGCATTGTGTGTACTGCCACTCTGTGTACACCGCTCAGCCAGACTATATAGCATTGTGTGTACTGCCACTGTGTGTACACCGCTCAGCCAGACTATATAGCATTGTGTGTACTGCCACTATGTGTACACCGCTCAGCCAGACTATATAGCATTGTGTGTACTGCCACTGTGTGTACACCGCTCAGCCAGACTATATAGCATTGTTTACTGCCACTGTGTGTACACGGCTCAGCCAGACTATATAGCATTGTGTGTACTGCCACTGTGTGTACACCGCTCAGCCAGACTATATAGCATTGTTTACTGCCACTGTGTGTACACCGCTCAGCCAGACTATATAGCATTGTTTACTGCCACTCTGTGTACACCGCTCAGCCAGACTATATAGCATTGTGTGTACTGCCACTCTGTGTACACCGCTCAGCCAGACTATATAGCATTGTTTACTGCCACTCTGTGTACACCGCTCAGCCAGACTATATAGCATTGTTTACTGCCACTGTGTGTACACCGCTCAGCCAGACTATATAGCATTGTGTGTACTGCCACTCTGTGTACACCGCTCAGCCAGACTATATAGCATTGTTTACTGCCACTCTGTGTACACCGCTCAGCCAGACTATATAGCATTGTTTACTGCCACTCTGTGTACACCGCTCAGCCAGACTATATAGCATTGTGTGTACTGCCACTCTGTGTACACCGCTCAGCCAGACTATATAGCATTGTGTGTACTGCCACTCTGTGTACACCGCTCAGCCAGACTATATAGCATTGTTTACTGCCACTCTGTGTACACCGCTCAGCCAGACTATATAGCATTGTGTGTACTGCCACTCTGTGTACACCGCTCAGCCAGACTATATAGCATTGTTTACTGCCACTGTGTGTACACGGCTCAGCCAGACTATATAGCATTGTTTACTGCCACTGTGTGTACACGGCTCAGCCAGACTATATAGCATTGTGTGTACTGCCACTCTGTGTACACCGCTCAGCCAGACTATATAGCATTGTTTACTGCCACTGTGTGTACACGGCTCAGCCACACTATATAGCATTGTGTTTACTGCCACTCTGTGTCTGCTGGGAACAGTAGTACACCACTCACCCACCACTGTATAGCATTGTGCTCTGTGTCGCTGCTGGCAATAGTGGTACACCGCTCACCCACCACTGTATAGCATTTCTGTACTGCCACTGTACTGCTGCCAGTCAGCGTGTACTTTAAGGATAAGTGAAATGAGGAAGAAATCCAGTGAAAGAGGGAGGGGCAAGGGAAGAGGTAATTCCCCTGACGGTTCACGTACAGGCCACAGGGGAGCACCCAAGAAAACCCACTCAATACCGCCCATGTTGTCCAGGACAACAACCCTCACAGATCCAAAAGAACAGGACCAGATAATTACTTGGATGACCTCTCAAGCGTCCAGCAGTGGGTTAAGCAGCACCAGCACATCACGCACGAGGTCCAAGTCCTCAGCCAGTTACAAGGAGCCAGTGGGCACAAAGCTGACACAACCGGCAGCGACACCACGCACACAACTGCCAGATAACCAGTCCGATGAATTACCTCAGGACACAATGGGGTATTCGCAGGAGCTATTCCCAGGCCAACAAACTTCCACCTTTGAAAGGTCAATGGAGGAACAGCCAGAAATGTTGTGCCCGGATTCACAACCATTAACTGTGGGAAATGCACCGGGCACTGAAATACAACAAGGCGAGTCCGAGGACTTTGAAACCCAAATCCCAGAGCAAGTTGGGCAGGAGGGGTTGCAATTGCAGGAGGTCGGCCGAGAAGCTCTGGAAGACGACGTTGGAGTGAGCTGCGCAGAGGTTGTTCTGGGGAGCTCTACTCCACGGCGGCGGCCCCCCACAATGACATATGACGAGTTTGAGGAGATGGAAGAGGAGGGTATGGACAATGTGGACATAGACCCAGATTTTGTTTGTGAACGAGAACATCGCCGTCGTAGCAGCAGCACAGATGAGTCTGTTGAAGAACCCACTGCTGCACGAGTTCGCCTTGTGCCACAAGGTAGGCGGCGCGCAATTTCAGGCACCACAAGCGTGGAAGTTCAAGTGAGAGGCAAAAGAGGCGCAAACAGAAATCGCCAGCAAGGCAGGTGCTCCAAAGTCTGGGCTTTCTTTGAAGACTGCACTGAGGATGTTACCATGGCGATTTGCAAGGTGTGCAAGACCCGCCTGAGCAGGGGGAAAAGTATTAACAACCTCTCGACCACCAGCATGAGCCGCCACATGCTATCCAAACATCCCACTCTGTGGGCAAACTCGACAGGACAGGGTACCAGCAACACTGCCTGCCTTGGGTTCACCAGACTCACCACCAGACCCGCCTCAGCAGCAGCAGTAGCCCAGCCATTGCGTGGTTCACAACATTCACAAACATCAGACGACGCTGACACTGTCACTTTCCGGAGTAGTGCTCTTGAGGTCTCCCAGTCTTCATCAAACACAACAACCAACAGCCCTTCAGTGTGCAGCCCTACGGTTCAGTTGTCTGTCTCGGAGATGTTTGAGCGCAAGAGGAAATTGCCAGCAAATGACCCCCGGCCCGTGGCAGTAACAGCCAGCATAGCCAAACTTCTGGCCTGCGAAATGCTGCCATATCGAGTGGTGGAGACAAACAGCTTCAAGGGCATGATGTTAGTGGCCATCCCACGTTACGTGGTTCCCAGCCGCTACCACTTTGCGCGCTCTGCAGTGCCTGAGTTGCATGAGCACGTGGTCAGCAAAATAACCCGAAGCTTGAAGAAGGCCGTTGCCTGCAAGGTTCACCTCACCACTGACACCTGGACGAGTGCGTTCGGCCAGGGTCGATACATCTCCCTTACCGCGCACTGGGTGAACCTTGTGGAGCCTGGCAGCGATTCCTCACCTGCTACGGCGCGGGTGTTGCCCACGCCGCAAACAGCTGCACCGCCGTCCCTCCCACTGGATAACAACAGCAGCAGCTACCTCTCTGACTCCTTCTCCTCCAACGCATCTCAAAGCTGTACCTCATCCGGAAACGCGAACCCAGCACCAGCAGCAGTAGGATCGTGGAAGCAGTGCAGCACAGCTGTTGGCATGCGTCAGCAAGCGTTGCTGAAGCTGATCTGCCTTGGGGATAAGCAGCACACAGGGGAGGAAATTTGGAGGGGAATAAAGGAACAGACGGATTTGTGGCTGGCACCGCTGGACCTGAAACCGGGCATGGTTGTGTGTGATAATGGGAGTAATCTCATTCGCGCTTTAAGGTTGGCTAAGCTGACACACATCCCTTGTCTGGCGCACGTGATGAACCTAGTAGTTCAGCGGTTCCTGAAGACATACCCAGGCGTGGCCGATCTTCTGTTGAAGGTGCGACGAGTGGCCAAACATTGTAGAAATTCAAGTACTGCTTCGGGGGCACTCGCCAAGATGCAGGAGCGCTTCAATCTCCCCCACCATCGCTTGCTGTGTGATGTCCCTACGCGCTGGAATTCTACGCTGCACATGCTAGCCCGCTTTTGTGAGCAGAAGAGTGCAGTGGTCCAGTACATGACGGTGCAGTACCGAGGCGCATCCGGCCAGCTGCCAAGCTTCTGTGGATCCGATTGGGCCAACATGTTGGACCTCTGCCAAGTCCTCCAAAATTTTGAGCAATCCACGTTGCTTGTGAGCAGTGACAACTCTTCAGTCAGCATTACCATACCACTGCTGTGTTTACTGAAGAGGTCAATGTTGAAAATCAAGGAAACAGCTGTCATGATGCAACTGGGGGAATCTGAAGGAGAAAACGATCAGCGTGATGGTACCAACATCAGGCCATCCGCCTCAGGAAACGCTGGCCCCAGCAGCTATGACGAAGAAGAGGAGGAGGAACAGCTGGAGTTGGAGCAGGAATTTCCTGCCACCACTGACGAGGGCCAGAGCGGTGCACGTTGGACTTCCACAATTCAGCGCGAATGGTCAGCAGAAGCAGACCAGGAAGAAGGTGACGACTATGATGCATCACAACAACTATCACAACGCTCACAAGAGGATGATGAGGATTCTGGTAGGACTCTGGCACACATGGCTCAATTCATGCTAGACTGCATTGAACGCGACCCACGCATTGTGCGCATTCTGGACAACACCAATTACTGGGTTTATACCCTTCTGGATCCACGGTACAAACACAATGTTCCAAAACTGCTTGAAGAAAGAGTCAGACAGGTCAAAATGGAAAAATACCAGCAGGCCCTTGTGGAGACTTTAGAGAGGAGATTGACATCCTCCCCCTCCTCTAGCCAGTTGCACGCCGACAGACTGACTTCCGCAAACCCAGGACGACCAGGAGGGCAGCAAACAACACAAGCCGCAGCTAGTGCCCAAAAGGGAATGGTATCGGCAGTGTCCTTGGAGTGGGAAAATTTTCTGACACCCATGCAGCAGCAGCCCACTGAACAGCAAGCGTGCAGATCCACCTCCAACACCGATCGCCTGGAGAAGATGGTCAAGGACTACATGTCAGATGGCGTAGCTGTGTCTAACAATCCATCTGCACCCTTCAACTATTGGGTATCGAAGCTAGACACCTGGCACGAACTGGCAATGTACGCAATAGAGGTGCTGGCTTGCCCGGCAGCCAGCGTTATGTCGGAACGCTGTTTCAGTGCTGCCGGAGGCATCGTCACAGATCGGCGTATCCGCCTCTCCACAGAAAATGCAGACCGTCTGACTCAAATTAAAATGAATCAATCCTGGATTGGAAACGACTACGCAACACTCCAGGACCTCAACCAAGTAACATGACCAATGAACATCTGGGATGGTTTAGCGTTTCCGGTCCCTGTTTATTGAACCTCTCATCTGTATTACATTAATGACTGCATGGCAGCAAAAAGCATTGCTGCTATATCCGCACGCTTTTTGTCCTCATGCAAGGCCTGGGTTGTTGTGTCTCAAAAAGCATGGCCTTCTCCTCCTGCGCCTGCTCCTGTTCCATCACATGTGCTGCTGCTGCTGGGTTAGCGTTCCTGGTCCCTGTTTATGGAACCTCTTCTCTTTATTACATTTATGACTGCATGGCGGTACAAAGCATGCTATCCGCACGCTTCTTGTCCTCATGCAAGGCCTGAGTTGTTGTGTCTCAAAGCGTGGCCTTCTCCTCCTGCGCCTCCTCCTGTTCCATCACGTGTGCTGCTGCTACTGCTGGGTTAGCGTTACCGGTCCCTGTTTATGGAACCTCTTCTCTTTATTACATTTATGACTGCATGGCGGTAAAAAGCATGCTATCCGCACGCTTCTTGTCCTCATGCAAGGCCTGGGTTGTTGTGTCTCAAAGCGTGGCCTTCTCCTCATGCGCCTCCTCCTGTTCCATCACGTGTGCTGCTGCTGCTGCTGGGTTAGCGTTACCGGTCCCTGTTTATGGAACCTCTTCTCTTTATTTCATTTATGACTGCATGGCGGTAAAAAGCATGCTATCCGCACGCTTCTGGTCCTCATGCAAGGCCTGGGTTGTTGTGTCTCAAAGCGTGGCCATCTCCTCCTGCGCCTCCTCCTGTTCCATCACGTGTGCTGCTGCTGCTGCTGGGTTAGCGTTACCGGTCCCTGTTTATGGAACCTCTTCTCTTTATTACATTTATGACTGCATGGCGGTAAAAAGCATGCTATCCGCACGCTTCTTGTCCTCATGCAAGGCCTGGGTTGTTGTGTCTGAAAGCGTGGCCTTCTCCTCCTGCGTCTCCTCCTGTTCCATCACGTGTGCTGCTGCTGCTGCTGGGTTAGCGTTACCGGTCCCTGTTTATGGAACCTCTTCTCTTTATTTCATTTATGACTGCATGGCGGTAAAAAGCATGCTATCCGCACGCTTCTTGTCCTCATGCAAGGCCTGGGTTGTTGTGTCTGAAAGCGTGGCCTTCTCCTCCTGCGCCTCCTCCTGTTCCATCACGTGTGCTGCTGCTGCTGGGTTAGCGTTACCGGTCCCTGTTTATGGAACCTCTTCTCTTTATTTCATTTATGACTGCATGGCGGTAAAAAGCATGCTATCCGCACGCTTCTTGTCCTCATGCAAGGCCTGGGTTGTTGTGTCTCAAAGCGTGGCCTTCTCCTCCTGCGCCTCCTCCTGTTCCATCACGTGTGCTGCTGCTGCTGCAGGGTTAGCGTTACCGGTCCCTGTTTATGGAACCTCTTCTCTTTATTTCATTTATGACTGCATGGCGGTAAAAAGCATGCTATCCGCACGCTTCTTGTCCTCATGCAAGGCCTGGGTTGTTGTGTCTCAAAGCGTGGCCTTCTCCTCCTGCGCCTCCTCCTGTTCCATCACGTGTGCTGCTGCTGCTGCTGGGTTAGCGTTACCGGTCCCTGTTTATGGAACCTCTTCTCTTTATTTCATTTATGACTGCATGGCGGTAAAAAGCATGCTATCCGCACGCTATTTGTCCTCATGCAAGGCCTGGGTTGTTGTGTCTCAAAGCGTGGCCTTCTCCTCCTGCGCCTCCTCCTGTTCCATCACGTGTGCTGCTGCAGCTGCTGGGTTAGCGTTACCGGTCCCTGTTTATGGAACCTCTTCTCTTTATTTCATTTATGACTGCATGGCGGTAAAAAGCATGCTATCCGCACGCTTCTTGTCCTCATGCAAGGCCTGGGTTGTTGTGTCTCAAAGCGTGGCCTTCTCCTCCTGCGCCTCCTCCTGTTCCATCACGTGTGCTGCTGCTGCTGCTGGGTTAGCGTTACCGGTCCCTGTTTGTGGAACCTCTTCTCTTTATTTCATTTATTACTGCATGGCGGTAAAAAGCATGCTATCCGCACACTTCTTGTCCTCATGCAAGGCCTGGGTTGTTGTGTCTGAAAGCGTGGCCTTCTCCTCCTGCGCCTCCTCCTGTTCCATCACGTGTGCTGCTGCTGCTGCTGGGTTAGCGTTACCGGTCCCTGTTTATGGAACCTCTTCTCTTTATTTCATTTATGACTGCATGGCGGTAAAAAGCATGCTATCCGCATGCTTCTTGTCCTCATGCAAGGCCTGGGTTGTTGTGTCTCAAAGCGTGGCCTTCTCCTCCTGCGCCTCCTCCTGTTCCATCACATGTGCTGCTGCTGCTGCTGCTGGGTTAGCGTTACCGGTCCCTGTTTATGGAACCTCTTCTCTTTATTTTATTTATGACTGCATGGCGGTAAAAAGCATGCTATCCGCACGCTTCTTGTCCTCATGCAAGGCCTGGGTTGTTGTGTCTCAAAGCGTGGCCTTCTCCTCCTGTGCCTCCTCCTGTTCCATCACGTGTGCTGCTGCTGCTGAGTTAGCGTTACCGGTCCCTGTTTATGGAACCTCTCATCTTTATTACATTTATGACTGCATGGCGGTAAAAAGCATGCTATCCGCACGCTTCTTGTCCTCATGCAAGGCCTGGGTTGTTGTGTCTCAAAGCATGACATTTTCCGCATTTAAAAGACAGTTTTTCCTTTGAAACTTTACAATTAATTTTCTCAAAAACTATAAGCTCTTTTTCAAATATTTTTTTTTCCTCTTGTACCCACTCCCAAAGTGCACATACCCTGCTAATTTGGGGTATGTAGCATGTAAGGAAGCTTTACAAAGCACGAAAGTTCGGGTCCCCATTGACTTCCATTATGTTCGGAGTTCGGCGCGAACACCCGAACATCGCGGCGATGTTCGGCAAACGTTCTCGAACCCGAACATCTAGGTGTTCGCCCAACACTACTTGTCGTGTCGGACTCTGAGGTTGGCAGTTCCCCGACATGTCCTGAGGTTTCTCCTGTACTAGTGTACCCCGATGTGCTCTGTGACCCAGAAAGCCCAAGTGTGCCTCGGTTACCAGCGTACTCAGATGCTTCCTCAGTGGAGACATGTTCTGATATAGCCTGCCTGCTTGCATGCCCAGAAGTGGTCCCTGAAAGTCCTGATCTTGATGGGTGTCCTGCTAATTTTGAGTCTGGAATGATCATAGGTTCCATAGGGGTTCTTGGTGGTTCTCCATGTGAGCCTGGTGAGCGTTCTGGCTTCTTGGGATCTCTGCGGAGCTTCAAGGCGTTCTGGGAGATTCCGGGAAAGGTTTTGCTTGGTGCCCTGAATACGATCAGCAATGGCTTTGGTGTTGTAAGGGACACTTCGAACAGGTATTGCGGCAGGTTTGGTATTCTTGGACGCTCCTTGGAAGGTGGTGGGTATTGTCTGGAGGGTGTCGATGGCTTCTTCTCTGGTGTCCACAGTCCTGATGGGTGTTACGCTGAGACTTGCAGTGCTGATGGGCATGTTTCGGTGGCTTCTGCTTCCGATGAGGTCGGTTTCGGATGGACTGACTCTGGAATTGGGCCTTGTCGGGCTGTCCCGACCTTCATGAGTCTTCAGTTAGAGTTTTGTGATGATACCAGTTTTGAGGCATGTCTGGAATCCATCCCTAGAGGGGGGGGGGGGTACTATGATGATCCGCTCAGCTGGCTGCACAGGCAAACAGCTGTTTGTCCATTCCTCTAGTCTGTGGGCTGCAGGTCTCTGGAACAGAGTCCTGTCTTTCCATTGCAAGTTTCTGGTCTGTTCTCTTGCTGGGGAATTTGCATACATTCGTTATGCAAATCCCCTACCTGCCTTCTTTGATGACTGCCACTATAAGAGCTTTATGTTTCCCAGAATGCTTTGCTGGACATTTCCCTTCCATGGTCTGTTCCTGATGGACACTGCTGGAGCGTCAGCCATTGCTATCTAGTATAGTTAATTCCTGGGGGTTGCTTTAGGCTCCCCTTCTAGCCCAGTCAGGTTGTATTATCTGTATTGCCTGTTCTGTCTTGTCTTGCCTGTTGCCATTGTCCTGTCCCAACGGTGGTCGACAGGAAATGGTTCTGATCTCTGTTCTTGGAGTATAGCTGGTGCAGCGGTTGCTACCAGCTATCTCTTCTGTTCTGTCTTCTGGGATTGCGCTAGCTACTTTTCGCTAGCGCTGTGGATCCTTCTGTTCTGCTATTCTGTACCTGGATCGCGCTAGCCACTTTTCGCTAGTGCTGTGGATCCTATCTCTCGTTTGTCCCTGTTTTCGTGTGTCTGTCTTGTCCGCTACGCTTGCTGGAGGCTCGGTGAGGTAACCGTTAAGCAAGCGCTCGCGTCCTCTGTTTCATGTTTGTCTGTTAATGGTTAGTTAGGCGTGCTTGTCTCTATTGTGCTTATCACGTGGAGATCGCGCATAACCGCGTGCACTGTTGCGAATGAGTGCGGTGTTCGCGGTTAGCTAGCGTTTGTTATTTTCCGTATCTCCTTATTGTATTATTTGCTGTGCCTTTGCTACCCTCGTATTCTATTCTGATCTGCCTTGTGTCACGTCTGGCGATCGCACCTCTCGCGATCGCGTTCCTATTTCGAATCTGCTGTTGTGTGTGCGCGGCCGCGGGGTGGCGACTGGATTGGCGCACATACATACAACCTGTCCCTTTGCTCAATCTCATTCGCAATCACCTTTCTTGCGATTGCGTTCTGCGCTTCGTACAATTCCTGTCTGGCACTTGTGGAGGTACAGAGGATTGGTTCCTCTGCACTCTCCAGCGCCATCTGCCGACAGGAATTTCCCTCTACAGGTGCGTAGCACCTTTTGCTGGGTGCCTGCAAATATACGCTTGTGGAGGATTTCCGCCGTGTCAGCGCACGCGTTGTGCGCTGATCACGGAGAAAGTTCCACGAGCGTTACATTGGTATTACAAATGTGAAGCTGTCACACACACAGGTACCGTGAACAGGTGCAGTGACACTGCGTGCGCTCCCGTAGGTGGGTAGGTGCACTGAACAGGTGGGTATGTAGTGATTGGTATTACAAATGTGAAGCTGTCACACACACAAGTACCATGAACAGGTGCAGTGACACTGCGTGTGCTCACATAGGTAGGTAGATGCACTGAACAGGTAGGTATGCTGTGATTGGTATTACAAATGTGCAGCTGTCACACACACAGGTACCCTGAACAGGTGCACTGACACTGCGTGCACTCACGTAGGTGGGTAGGTGCACTGAACAGGTGGGTATGCAGTGATTGGTATTACAAATGTGCAGCTGTCACACAAACAGGTACCATGAACAGGTGCAGTGACACTGTGTGCACTCACGTAGGTAGGTAGGTGCACTGAACAGGTGGGCATGCAGTGATTGGTATTACAAATGTGCAGCTGTCACACACACACACACAGGTACCGTGAACAGGTGCAGTGACACTGCTTGCGGTCACGTAGGTAGGTAGGTGCACTGAACAGGTGGGTATGCAGTGATTGGTATTACAAATGTGCAGCTGTCACACATACAGGTACCGCGAACAGGTGCAGTGACACTGTGTGCACTCACGTAGGTAGGTAGGTGCACTGAACAAGTGGGTATGCAGTGATTGGTATTACAAATGTGCAGCTGTCACACACACACATGTACCGTGAACAGGTGCAGTGACTGGTATATAACACTGCTTGCGGTCACGTAGGTAGGTAGGTGCACTAAACAGGTGGGTATGCAGTGATTGGTATTACCAATGTGCAGCTGTCACACACACAGGTACCATGAACAGGTGCAGTGACACTGCATGCGCTCACGCAGGTAGGTAGGTGCACTGAACAGGTGGGTATGCAGCGATTTGTATTACAAATGTGCAGCTGTCACACACACAGGTAGTCATTGAATGTGCTGGGCCTGGCAGTGGCACAGTAGGAATTACCAAGGGGCCAAGGTCCCACCAGCAGCTGCGACTGACAGGGCTGTATATGCAACACAAGTGTCTGTGGGACACACACACACACAAAAAAAAATAGATCACAACAACATTAGCTCTCAAAAGAGCTGTTGAGGATGAAGAGTGCTTTTTAGCAATAAGATCTGCAAGAAGGAGCAACCTAACAAGCCTAACACAAGAGCCTAACTAAGCTTTACCTATGTCAGCAGCCAGGTTCTCTCCCTTCTCTAACTGCTGCAGCCACACGAGTGAGTGAAATGGCTGACACTGCCTGCATTTTATAAGGTGGGTGGGGGGGGGGGGGGCTCCAGGAGGGAGTGTAGCCTGATTGGCTACCCTGTGTCTGCTGACTGAGATGTAAAGGGTCAAAGTTGACCCTAATGATGTAGTATAGTGGGTGGGTCAAACTGACATATAGGGCCTGATTCACAAAGCAGTGATAACTCAGTTATCACGCCTAAAAGACTTTAGGCGTGATAACCTTTGCACTAGCACCGCTTTGTGCTCTAACTCGCGCGAAACTCCCGCGCGCAAAGTTTTGAACGAGTACGCGCGCGCAAAGTCCCATAGGGCTTAATGGGCACTTCGCGCGAAGCACGGAGCGCTGCACACGTAGCGCGCTACGCGCGCAAAACTTTGCGCGCGGGAGTTCGCGCGAATTCCTTCAGATCACGCCTAAACTAAGTTTAGGCGTGATAAAGGGCTTTTCACAGGCGTGCAAAGTGTTTGCACCGCTTTGTGAATCAGGCTCATAGTGTGCGGTTCACCGCGAACGCGAACCACTGAGGTTCACGTGAATACGTTTGCGAGTGAACCGTTCGGGCCATCTCTACTGCCTGCCTCATCCAACTCTATTGATGCTCAACTGATTCAGTCCCTCTCTGCCAATCTCTCCATTTGCATACCTATTACCCACAGGATCCAGTGTAATATCCTCACCCTATCATACGAAGCTCTTCATAATTTGTCACCTCCTTACATTTCCTCGCTAATCTCCAAATACCATCCCACCCGGAACCTTTGCTCTTCCCAGAAGAACCTCTTGTCCTCTGGCTTAGTTACCTCCTCTCCTTCCCCCATCCAGGACTTCTCATGTGCTTCACCCCTCGTTTGGAACACTCTTCCACAGCCAGTTAATCAGGCTTTAAGCTTTTAAATCTTCAAATATTCTCTCAAAACACACCTGTTCAGACAAGTCTATAATTTGCTATAGGTAGCAATGAAGGCTTACTGCCTCATACTCCTGTCTCCTTCCTAATGTCTCCAACCAAATACTTTCTGGATTGTAATCTTGCAAGGGTAAAGACCTCCTCCTAGTGTTACTTTTTCTGATGTGGAAAATGTACCAGTCCAGTATTGGTGAGATGAGAAAGTTTGAAAAAACACTCAACATTGTATTTGTATTGCTGGTTGTCCTAATTGTACAGAGTTTTGAACCTATCATGTATCTGTGTTCCCTACTATTTGTTTTGTACTATGTACAGTGCTACAGAAGATGTTAGTGCTATAAAAAGAAATAATAATCCCATACATTTTATGCAGCTATCACACATAGGTGAGCTCTATATTTTTCAGTACTAAACTCAACCAGTCAAATAAAAAATGAAATAAAAAATAATTATAAATTCTCCTTTTACCATTTGTTGTGGTAAAAAAAACTATGACACCAATGGCATCTTTTGCTCATAAAATCCATTGAAGTTCTAATATTTCTTCTAGGGAGCTGAAGCAAAGTAATCTCATTTTAACTGAAGACAATATTCCTGCTAATCCCCTCACTAGAATGAAAGTGCATTGATCGAGTTCTCTAGCTAGCCAAGATGTTTGTTTCAGTAGTAAGTTTACATAAAAACATCCTGGGGGACAGAGCATTGGCGGTTCACTCCATGACATACTAGATGCAATGGGATAGTCTATTGGCAATAAATAATAAGCCCTTTGTACCTCAGAGATGTCCATGGAACCGATCACATTACAGCAAACAAACCATTTTGCCCATCACTAGAAGTTCACTTAGATAAAGCAATTCACTATGCACATACAGTGTATTTCAAACCTTTGGTTAGAAATGTAGTGTAAATAATTTTGCTATCACAGTGCCATTTACAGGCTGACAATAACACACTTCCACTCTTAAAGAGGAACTGTAAGCATCCTCTCAGCGATGTCCAGTAATGTCCAGTAAAAATGCCTGGGACGAACCATTTTTACTCCAGGCAACAGTTTTTTTTCTTTATTCCAGCAGTTGTAACTGTTATACAGTAAAGGCTGTCACCACTTTTTTTTTTTAACTGACTGATGTCATCTGAAGGAGCTCAATGCATGTGTGGAGAGAAGTGCAGGTAGAGAACTAGCTGAAGGAGGCTAAAACTAGTTTGTCTGTATATACAAACAAAATTGAATGGTAGTTGTAATAGTACAGTAATTGCAGCAGGGTAAACGAATGAAAAAAGTGTGGTTTATTGTGATGAACGGGGAATAGAGGAGAAAGCAGATTAGGTCTGTTTCTGAACTGTGAGTGTTCAGCCTAGAGGATGGGGCATAAAAATTTGCTGTCTGTTTTATTACTCCCCACTGAGGGCTCGTTCATATTAAGAAGCATTTCCTGACTTTTTTCAAGCGCAGTCAATTTTTAAAATCGCCCCCAAAGCGCTTGTGCAATGAATGTCTATGAGAGTGTTCATATCGGTGCTGTTCGTGCGCTGTGTGTTCAGCAAAGTGGTGCCTGGACCATTTTTGAGGCGATTTTGCCTCAATGGAAGGTATAGGAAAAACGCAAAATGCTCACAAAATCGCTTTGTGCAGCGATTGTGGGAGAGTTTTTAAGAATAAATACATTGTATTTATCCTTTTCCAGGTCAAAGTTCACTTCTTGACTTGTGTCAGGGAGTGAAAACGCAATCGCTCTGCAAAAGTGCTTTACAAAAATCGCAGCACCCACCTGCCACTGGGAGGAGAGAATAAAAAAAAACTCCTCAAAAAACGCAACTTGAATGAGCCCTTAATTTGCAAACAGCATATACCTCCCCCCTCATTTTATGCCTGGTACACACCATGCAATTTCCTGCCTGATAAATGGGTTGAATTTACTATTTCCGACAGGTCCGATCTGATTTCCGATTTTTTTTCTGATAGATTTTCTGATCACGCCTATGCAAAATCGATCAGAAAAACATCAGATTGAACCTGTTGGAAATAGACAATTCAACCCGTCTATCTAATGGGAAAGTTCTAAAACTGTTTACTAAGTGAAGGAAGAAAAATTGGTGCATGGTATTATAGTTGCACACAGGCATGGGGCCACAGTCGCAGTGGTCACATGTGCGACCGGGGCACCTGAGGGGCCCACTCGTCCTGTGTAAGAGGGCACAGCGGTGGACGAACAAGCAGCAGCTGAGGGGGTCAAATACTTCGCCGAGATCCAAGCGCTGTATGTACTTACTTCTTTCTGTTCTTGTGTTCCATCTCACAGTAACAGTGCCCTTAGGGGGTGCTGTTACTGTGAGATGGAACGCAAGAACAGGCAGAAGTAAGTACATGCAGCATGTAGATCCCGGCGAAGTGAGTATTAGTTGACTTCCTCCTCAGCCGCTGCGTCTCCTCCTCTGCCTGGCTACCTATACTAGAGCTCCAATTCCTAGCTACTAGGCTTGCTCATCACGGATTAATTACTCGTGATTCAAATTAGCTGTAATTGCTCCAGCTGAGGGGGTAGATGTGGCAGGGTTAATTACCCAGAATGCTGCTCTCCGCCTAGCGTTTCAACAAGCTCACAAGTATCCTAATGGACGCTTTGCAAGCCTCGCTATGGAGCACTTCTTCCTTCCGGCTTGGAGGAAATGCTCCATAGCGAGGCTTGCAATGTGTCCAATAGACACTTGTGAGCTTGTTGAAATGCTGGGCGGAGAGCGGACTTCTGGGTAATTAACCCTGCTGCATCTACCTGCTCAGCTGGAGCAATTACAGCTAATTTGAATCACGAGTAACCACCGTGGTTACTCGTGATTATTCCGTGATGAGCAAGCCTACAGGCTACCTATACTATACTGCCTATTCCTGGCTACCTATACTGAGGACGCATATTCCTGGCTGCCTATATTGGAGGAGCTCAAACCTGGCTACCATGGTGGGGGCGCATTGTGCACATTATGGTGCAATTTAAGGCGGAACTGAAGATTAACAAAAAAAAAACTGAGTTTCACTTACCTATGGCTTCTGCCAGCCCCTTGCAGCCGCCCTGTCCCATGCTGGTCCTTAACGATCCTCCTTTCCCCGTTCCGATGCAGTTTTGTTTCCGCCACCTTGTAAATCGATGGCAACTACGCCTGCACGGCCCTGGCCACGTGTATACTTGTTTGCATTCCCGTCTGCAATAGCGTCCTGCAACTTCGCAGGATGCTATTGCGGACAGAAACGTGAACAAGGATACACGTGGCCTGCACAGCGGCGGGTGAATGGAAGATCGTTGAGGACCGATGCGGAACAATGGCATTCATAAAAGTGTTGTCCACTAGCGCACTGAAGGGGTTGTTCCGGGTGTCTGGAACCACCCCCTTGCACCTAGACCGGAAGTGCCTCCGGAATCTGAGCAGCGGCAGCCACTGAATGTAATAGTGCAGCTGCCGCTTGCTCATGTGTGTGCGCAGTAGGGGGGCCCGCTAGCCGTGTGGGGGGGGGGAAGCGCTGTCACCCTCCCTATTGAGGGACCCCCCAGTCAGATATGCTGCTTCTTCCCCGCAGCCCCGCAGCGCAGTCTCCCGGAGGCAGATCAGGGCTACGGCAAGATGGCTGCCGAAGCCCTGCTCTGGAGACTGTGTCTCCAGTACAGGGCTTCGGGAGCCATCTTGCCGTAGCCCTGCACTCTGCCTGTCAGCGCGGGAGATGTGCTGCAGGAGGATCATCGGGGAGCTGGTGCCAGATGCCGGGAGAGGAGAAGACTTCTGTCAGGTAAGTGATTTGTTTTTTTTTTTTTCACAGGTGCATTTTTTTCTAGTTTCTGCTGCCCACATTACGATTTTCTGGTGTCTGCTGCCCACATTGTGATTTTCAGGTGTCTGCTGCCCACATTGCGATTTTCAGGTGTCTGCTGCCCACATTACGATTTTCTGGTGTCTGCTGCCCACATTGCCATTTTCAGGTGTCTGCTGCCCACATTAGGATTTTCAGGTGTCTGCTGCCCACATTACGATTTTCTGGTCACTGTTGCCCACATTGCGATTTTCAGGTGTCTGCTGCCCACATTGCGATTTTCAGGTGTCTGCTGCCCATATTACGACTTTCAGGTGTCTGCTGCCCATATTACGATTTTCAGGTGTCTGCTGCCCACATTACGATTTTCTGGTCACTGCTGCCCACATTGCGATTTTCAGGTGTCTGCTGCCCATATTACGACTTTCAGGTGTCTGCTGCCCATATTACGATTTTCAGGTGTCTGCTGCCCACATTATGATTTTCAGGTGTCTGCTGCCCATATTACGACTTTCAGGTGTCTGCTGCCCATATTACGATTTTCAGGTGTCTGCTGCCCACATTACGATTTTCTGGTCACTGCTGCCCACATTGCGATTTTCAGGTGTCTGCTGCACATATTACGACTTTCAGGTGTCTGCTGCCCACATTACGATTTTCTGGTCACTGCTGCCCACATTGCGATTTTCAGGTGTCTGCTGCCCACATTACGACTTTCAGGTGTCTGCTGCCCATATTACGACTTTCAGGTGTCTGCTGCCCATATTACGATTTTCAGGTGTCTGCTGCCCACATTACGATTTTCAGGTGTCTGCTGCCCACATTACGATTTTCATGTGACTGCTGCCCACATTTCGATTTTCTGGTCACTGCTGCCCACATTGCGATTTTCAGGTGTCTGCTGCCCACATTACGATTTTCATGTGACTGCTGCCCACATTACGATTTTCTGGTCACTGCTGCCCACTGTACGATTTTCTGGTCACTGCTGCCCACATTGCGATTTTCAGGTGTCTGCTGCCCACATTACGATTTTCAGGTGACTGCTGCCCACATTGCGATTTTCAGGTGTCTGCTGCCCACATTGCGATTTTCAGGTGTCTGCTGCCCACATTACGATTTTCTGGTCACTGCTGCCCACATTGCGATTTTCTGATGACTGCTGCCCACATTGCGATTTTCAGGTGTCTGCTGCCCACATTGCGATTTTCAGGTGTCTGCTGCCCACATTACGATTTTCTGGTCACTGCTGCCCACACATTGCGATTTTCTGGTGCCTGCTGCCCACATTGTGATTTTCTGGTGACTGCTGCCCACTTTACGATTATTTTCTGATGACTGCTGGCTGCTGCCCACATTACGATTATTTTCTGATGGCTGCTGCCCACATTACGATTATATATATACACTGGCTGTATGCAGGGGGAACTGGCTATATACACTGGCTATATGCAGGGGGATCTGGCTATATACACTGGCTATATGCAGGGGGAGGCATCTGGCTGCATACAGTGGGTATATGGGTATATACAGGGGGGGGGGATCTCTGGCTATATATACAGGGGATCTGACTATATACACTGGCCATATATACAAGGGGGATCTGGCGAAATACAAGGGGGAATGTACTGAACGGGGAGTTATCTGGCTATATACTATAAATGGGGATCATATGGTTACTTATCCTAACTGGGGGGGGAGCCTCATCTGGCTACCTGTGTGATAAATGGGGGTCATCTGGTCACCTATACTAAAGAGGGGTGGGGTAATTTCGTTATCCATAATAAAGGGGGGTTATCTGGCTACTTAATCACTGCCACATTATATATATTTTGGCGAAACGCTACTGCATCATGTGTATTTTGTAGGGAAACACTGCGCATTGTGTGTATTTTGTGGAGAAATGCTGTGCATCATGTGGATTTTGTGGGCAAACGCATGCGCGGTAGTGTGCGGCTTGCCAAAAGAGACCTATCAGGAACCCCCCCCTTGAAAATCCTGGATTTGCCCCTGTTGTCGGTAACTAAAATCCATGCGGGAAAATACCACTGTCGGTATTTCAGCCTTCTGGGTGGTCATTCATAAAAAATGTTGCCTGTTGCGATAGGAGTGCGGAGATATCCCGCTCTAGGCTGTCGGTAGGCATGCGGAAACAGGAGAAGCTGGCCGAGTCCCTCCATGCGGTGTTCTCTCTGCTGCTGCTTGGGAGGCCTGTCCCATTCACTTACATGTACTCCGCATGCCTAGCGCTACATCCAGGGTAGCGGTAATCCCCGTTCACATACAGCCTGCATTAGTTTTTATGAATTGACATTTTGCTACATTTCCGCATAGAATCACCGCAGAATGCGGTGATTTATCGCTCTGCTCGGAAAAGTCAGCTTCGCATCCGGAAACAGCCTTTATGAATACACATTTTGCTCAGTGCTCGGTAAAGTCGGCTGTTTTTACCATTTCCGGGAATGCTTTATGCACATGCGGGAATGCTTTATGAATGATAGCCATTGTTAATTTTCAGTTCCGCTTTAAATGAACCCTAATTGCACTGACAGACAGCAAATCGGGGCTAAGGTGATCAGCAAACATGCAATTCAGCATTCATCCATTCTAGGACGTATATAGCATATATAAATACTTATTTATATACTTATGTATATAGCGCTGACATTATACAGCGCTGTACAGAGTATATTGTCTTGTCACTCAACAGTCCCCTCAGAGCGGCTCACAATCTAATCCTTGCCATAGTCATGTGTGTGTATCTCATAGTGTATTGTATATAGTCTAGGGCCAATTTTAGAGGAAAGCCAATTAAGTTATCTGTAAATTTTTGGAAGTGTGGGAAGAAACCAGAGTGTCCAGAGAAAACCCACGCAGACATGGGGAGAACATACAAACTCCTTGCAGATGGTACCTGACTGGGATTTAAACCAGGGACCCAGCGCTGCAAGGTGAGAGCGCTAACCACTACTCCACCATGCTGCCCATAAAGCAGTATGTATTTTCTTTGTGCAGCATACATGAATCAGTGCTACATCTATAACCTGTCATGATAGAAAAACACTGTATGCCTGCTGTAGTTTATGCACAACACAAACACTTTCAGAGTGAGCATGTCACTGCCACCTATGTGACCTGCCACTCTCCTAAGGTATGTTTCTCCTTTCTCTGCTCTGACCACCAATATTGCAGCTGGAGAAAGTCTGGAAAGGGACAGGCATAAACTGCCCCTGCATGGTATTGCCGCCCCAGCCCTGAGAGGGTTAAGCGCTGTGCTGGCTGTCGCTTTGCTAATTACAGGTGCTGCGGCAGGTGTGCCTTCCGAGCAGCTGGGAGAAGAAGCCGTGTGGAGCAGCTGATTGGCCAGGGGTCTCGGCGGGCGGTCGCAGCAGCCAGCCCCTGGCTGAAGGGGAGTATTTAAGCCGGGCTGGAAAGTGCGTCTCAAGCCCGTGAAGTAAAGAAGAAGATTTGCCATGGAGCTCGTAGCGGCGGTGTTGCGCAGGGCCAGGGCGGAAGATGGCGAAGAATGGATAAAGAGCCTGCTGTCCCCCCCAGACAGTGAGATGGCAGCGGTGGCCTTACCTGGAGTGGAAGGGGAAGCTTTGCTCGGGGCTGCAGCGGTGACAGAGGAGGCGGAAGGCAGCATGGACGGCGGAGACTCACCTCGTGGTGTGGCGAGGGGGAGGAGTTCCAGCCGGGAGACCGAGGGAGGCAGTGTCAGGAGGACATGGGCCAACGAGAGGGCGACTGAGGAGGTCCCAGGCAGCATGGAGGAGGGAGCGGGCGGAGCAGAAGCAGCAAGGGGGCCAGGCAAACGCCCCAGGAAGACCAGGAGACGTTTCTCCCCGCCTCCTCCTCCTTCTCAGCCTAAGAAAAGGCTTCTGAAAGGGAAGAACAGCAGGGGTCAGCGGCGCCTGCCCCAGGCATCCAAGGTGCATTTTCCCCAGGATGATGGTGAACAAGCTGGCCCTAGCTGGCAGGTGTCTCCAGAGGAGCCTGAAGTCGAAAGAGAACCTGTCAAGTCGGGTGAGTTGGCTTTGGATATTATGGCTATAGATGCTAAACTGTCTGCTTTGTCTGAGGTGGTGAAGAGTTTAGCTGATGTGCAGGGGCGGAACTAGAAATCACTGGGCCCCCCTGCGAATATTTGGATGGGGCCCCCCCCATAGGTGCCAAATAATCGTAATGGGGCAGCGTTTCACTGTAAATTAATTGTAAAGTGGGCAGCATTTTACCAGACAATCGTAATGTGGGCCAGAAAATCGTAATGTGGGCAGAGTTCACCAGAAAATCGTAATGTGGGTGTTATAATTTAAGTAGGCCTCAGTTACTTGGCCTGAGTTTTATGTAAAAGGCTTGTCCGCAGTGTATGCCTTTAAAATAAATAGAGGTTTTGTGATGCAGGCAGAGGCATCTCAGGGTCTGCGTGTAGCAGAGGATACACGCAGATACTGAGAACATGTTCCTAAAAGAAGGCCATCGGACTACTCTGACCTCAACCACAGGAACAGAAAACATTGGCCATGTTTACTAAACATCCACGGTCCTGCATATAGGCCAAATGCCTCATTGATTATTAATCAAGTAGGTGTGTATGATGACACCATGAGTGGGTCCACCAATAATCTGGTCTAGGGGGTGGCGAAGATGATGTCATATTTAACTCTTTCCTAGTCAGTATTAAAGGCTGACGGAGCTACGAGAGGTCACTTCTGCTTCTGCTTCTTCCTCCTGCACTAGCTAGCAAGGCTGACTGGGACGACTTCTAAGCATGTTCTTTCTTTCTGTAATCTGATATAATGTATGCTGTACATAGGTAGTTTAGTGTAACGTAGTTAGGAAGAAGGTACCTGATAGACTCCAGCAGGGAGTCTAATCATGAGCTTGTAATGCAACATGAAGATTGGCATGGCTAGGATATGATGTATGTATCTATCTGTAATCCTGTTTCCTGAATAAATAACGTAAACATTGAAGAAGCCTGAGAAAGTCTATATCCTGTTTGCGGTGTGGAGAGTCAAGTGATCTCACAGTCTGTGAGACGATGGTGTCGAAGCAAGGTGATTAGAACAGTTTATAACAGTGGTGCTTGTACATATCCGCATCTGTTATGTTGTTCAGCCAGCTCGTCTGTTGTTCGTCTCAGCAGTACTAGCCGTTAATGTGGTTTAGAGTTATGCGGCGTGCTGTAGTAGTTCTGAGTTATGGCTGAGATAAGCTGCAGGTGATTTGTGGAGAGAGGGAGTTTTCCACGTCCCAAGGATTTCTCCTTAGGTTTTTACGGACATCCAGGAATGTATGATTTTTTTTTTACTCTGCATTGTGGATAGATGCTTTGTAATTATGCATAAAATGTTTGTTCTGTTTGTATTTTGTTTTATCTCCTAAGATATAGGAACGAGAGGCTGCTAGGGGAGCAGCCATCTTAGCTGGCAGTCCAGGACTCAAAATGGCGGCAGTGGAGAGAGCCCGCCCCCGAGAGTCATGGCCCCCACACGTCATGGCAGGGGGGGAGGAGGGGCTGGGGGATCCACGTCACGTCAGGCTGTGCTCGCGGCTCCGGGCAGAGCAGCTGAAAGGGAGGGGGGTAGAAATACAGAGACATGCTACTGTGTGTCTCGGGTCTCAAAGTATTTCCCCAGAGGTTTTCCCTGAGTCCGTGGAAAGGAATGCCAGGATACGTGCAACAAGCTATTACTGTATGATTAGCAGGAGCACGGATAGGAAAAGTGTCCCAGCTAGGTGCAGGGACACACGTAGCAGTGCAGGTCAGGGAAGTGTCTGTACTGAGTTGCTTACGGGATTATTCCTGTAAGTGGGGCACCTTAATGGGTGGTGCAGCATGAGTTCCCAATAGAGTATAGGGGGGGACAGGGCATCAGGGGGGTGCCGGAGTTGGAAAAAAGGGAGTTGACCAATTCGGGTTTCCGTCGCCGCTTCTGCAGAGCGGTAACGTTTTTTTCCGTTTTTTGTCGTGGACAGGGCCAGAGCTTGACTGAGTGGTCTATGCTGGGCTGGGGCTGTTTTTTTTGTGCGTTTTTTTTCGTCCACTGATTGGTCAAATATGTTTTTTTCCAGCTCCTATCAATTGTAACACAAAGAACAAAAACTGACCACAGTTCTTGGGGCAATTATACAGATGATAGAATTGCCATGTACAGAGTGACAGGGTATCAGTACGCTGTTTGCCATGTGACTACCTACCATGTGGGTATTCAGGGATCTGCATACAGGCATGCGACGCTGGTATGCTTAGCCCTGCACCCTGTGTAGTTTAAGTGCAAAGTGCTCCTTCCTACAGGGAGGCAGCCGTTTTTTTTGGTAGTCTAGGTAGTGGCACGGCAAACATTGATCAGAGGGTACAACACACAGAACTTCTAGCAGAGCTGGTATCGCGAGGAAGTTCTAGATAAGTAAATGCGATAATGAGTAAGAGCATTGCAGGCTCACCTGCAAAGCAGCATCAGGTGTGGCATCCGTAATCTGTGCATGCGACGGCCGCGCATGGACAGATGAGGGGGGATGTGGAGTGAGCTGCAATGGGGTGAGAGCTTCCAAAGGTGAAGCGAGCTTCCAAAGGTGAAGTCCGCGGGAGCATATTTTAAACAGGTAAGTACTGAGGATAGTACTGAGGTAGGGGGGTGAAGTTTAACTCCAATCTACCAATAAGAGTAAACAGAGTTCATGAGAACCATAAAACAACGAGATCAATTACGGTATATATTGATCATTTTAAAGGGTAAAGAGTACAAGCCGCAGGGCGAATCCCAAATCATTAATAAGAATTGATTTGTTTGTATTTCGATTTCAGGTGTTTGGCAATATGGAATGGAGACAGCTGCAGTGCTGGCAGCAAGGATGGAGATATCAGTCGGATAAGTGGAAGGTTCCAGATGCCAATCTAAGCTTGGAGGAACACGAGATTCCTGAAATCGGAAAGAGACTAAAACACGAGATTCCTGAAATCGGAAAGAGACTAAAACACGAGATTCCTGAAATTGGAAAGAGACTGAAACACGAGATTTCGGAGATCGGAAAGAGACTAACAAAACTGTCTGAGCAAAGCATAATGCAAAGTGCTAATGTTTTTCTTTCCGAAGGTGGTGCTTTTATAATGAAGAGTACCATGCTGATGGTGATCCTAGGTTGCCATTCCGTCCTAGGAGAACGAAGAGAGGACATTCTCATGTATAATAAGGGGTCAATGAGAATGCAAGGCCCAAGCATGTTAATGTTGGGTGACAAAGGTACTGATCCTTTCACACCTCCCTCTGATTGGCACAGATGGACCAAGCAGGGATGGAGGGAAAGAGCACTTGTGCCAGCAGAAAACAAATTTCATGGCACAATGGGGGTGAAAGGTCTGAAGTGTCAGGTGTGCGGGCAGTGGGGATTGAATGGCAGTGTAAATCTGCTATTTAATACCACACTCCCAGAATCGACGCACCGATCCAAAGGTTTGTTAAAAGGTACATTGCAGTACAATGGGTACGTGCAAAAGGTGGAGTGTGTGATTCAGGGGTACCTTGTCTTGGTTATGCAGAGTGAGATGGTTCCAGATTGGAGAGGAACGAGTAGGAGGCGTCAATTCTCCTGCCGGAGAGACGCGGGGGACAACATCACACTCTGGAGCTACCAACAGAGAGTGCCTCTGAAACAACTTTACACACGTAAAGGCTGGAAAGCCGAGGGTGGGTGGTTCTCGAAACAAGAAGTAAAAATCGAGATCAAGCCACATTTCCAGGTGACAAAGAGGGTGGGGAGAGCGGTCCCGGGGGAGGGAAAGCCCACACAGGGAACCCCATTCACACCACACGGGTCACAACAGGGGACGATATTACACAGTCCATATGCAACAGCTTATCCTCATGATAGTTGGGTAAGTGAAGAGGTACTCTTAATCGAACGATTGCAGAGAGTACAATCTTCCCGACCTCAGGTACATAGTGTGCCTCAGGACATAAGGGGGGAAAAGGTCCAATCAGGACAGCTGGGGACATATTTTGTCAGCGAGAGATTGGACAGGGGGAGGTATATTAATTTTTCTGGAGAAGGATCTTTTGCATGGCAGCTTCGAGATGTTTGGGTGAACAAATGGAAACGGTGCAACATTCCTTTAGGCACCGCCACTTCCTTAGTTCCCACCTCAACCCGGGTCTTACACCAGGACCTGAGAGGTCAACCTTTTTGGGTGCTAGACGGGGAGGTGAAGCAAGTAGAGTTGTCCTCATGCGGGCAATTCTTGCAGAAGTACCTGCGTTGGCCAGGGCAAGTCAAATTTAGTGAAGAAGCCTGCAGGCTCAATAACGCAGAATGCGAGGCTACCATTCAAAAGATCCACCCTGAAGCCCAACCGATAGTTCCGGTGGCGGAAGGAAAGGTTTGGTTTTTTAACATAAGTTCTAATGATACATTCAAGGTATATTCTCATAATTGTTCCGATAAGGGGGAGTTTCCAAGGGGAACATATTGTGGGAGCGGAGATCCCATATGGATCCAGTCATCCAGGTTGGATGACGTTGTTTCTCAAATTGTTAAGAGAACTCTAAAGTGCAAAGTTTCACGGGTAGTTCCCGTCCTGAAAGAGAACATGACATGGGACAAAGGGGAACAGGTTTTGATCCAAGACGACCACATTTTGTTACAAAGGTTAAACAAACAGTACACTAAGTTAGAGGTAAGATTTCACCATGATACAGGTGATCTTAACGAGGTAGAATACAAAAATGAGCAGGTGAGTTCCAGTCTGACCTGGTGGACAAAGGTTCCGGTGATGTTCCAGGGACACTCGGACTGGGCCTCTGCGGTTCCAAAGTTCTTTCTACACCCACTGGTCGTCTGGATGGGGATGACAACTTTAGGCATCATTATCCAGGTGAGGTTGCGTGTTAAAATTACGTAAAACAAATTAACCTGGTCCAGAGATTGGTGCCTCATAAACAATCTCCTGAACCGATATTTTCAAATTAAGGGATATACAGGGTTACGGGTATAGGTTTAGTAGTACCTGTGATGGAGCTGATTGTATAAAGGCGTTCTTTTAGAAGGCACCTGGCACTGCTCCCTTGAGTAACAACCAAACGAGTTTCACTTTTCTGTGGTCATGCAAGTTTGTGAGTGATACGGAAGTGACGCAAATGCTGAGCATGTGGTATAGAGGGACTTAGAAGTAGGGCCTCCCCAGAGAGCCTGGTTACAGGAAGACCAAGAGGTCTTGCTCTCTCTCTTCCAGGGGTAATCGCCGAGAGCAGAGAAGTTGTGTGAGCACGAACATCGAGAAGTGAAACATAAAAGAAAAGAAACCAGGTACTGGGAGGTTCAGACGCTGGGATCTGCGGGTCAAGCCGTTTTAGGGGGGATTGTTATAATTTAAGTAGGCCTCAGTTACTTGGCCTGAGTTTTATGTAAAAGGCTTGTCCGCAGTGTATGCCTTTAAAATAAATAGAGGTTTTATGATGCAGGCAGAGGCATCTCAGGGTCTGCGTGTAGCAGAGGATACACGCAGATACTGAGAACATGTTCCTAAAAGAAGGCCATCGGACTACTCTGACCTCAACCACAGGAACAGAAAACATTGGCCATGTTTACTAAACATCCACGGTCCTGCATATAGGCCAAATGCCTCATTGATTATTAATCAAGTAGGTGTGTATGATGACACCACGAGTGGGTCCACCAATAATCTGGTCTAGGGGGTGGCGAAGATGATGTCATATTTAACTCTTTCCTAGTCAGTATTAAAGGCTGAGGGAGCTACGAGAGGTCACTTCTGCTTCTGCTTCTTCCTTCTGCACTAGCTAGCAAGGCTGACTGGGACGACTTCTAAGCATGTTCTTCCTTTCTGTAATCTGATATAATGTATGCTGTACATAGGTAGTTTAGTGCAACGTAGTTAGGAAGAAGGTACCTGATAGACTCCAGCAGGGAGTCTAATCACGAGCTTGTAATGCAACATGAAGATTGGCATGGCTAGGATATGATGTATGTATCTATCTGTATTCCTGTTTCCTGAATAAATAACGTAAACATTGAAGAAGCCTGAGAAAGTCTATATCCTGTTTGCAGTGTGGAGAGTCAAGTGATCTCACAGTCTGTGAGACGATGGTGTCGAAGCAAGGTGATTAGAACAGTTTATAACAGTGGGCCTTTAGAAAATCATAATGTGGGCAGAGTTCACCAGAAAATCGTAATGTGGGCACCAGTCACCAGAAAATTGTAACGTGGACAGCATTCACCAGACAATCGTAATGTGGGCAGCGTTCACCAGAAAATCATAATGTGGGCAGAGTTCACCAGAAAATCATAATGTGGGCAGAGTTCACCAGAAAATCGTAACGTGAGCAGCAGTCACCAGAAAATTGTAACGTGGACAGCATTCACCAGACAATCGTAATGTGGGCAGCGTTCACCAGAATATCGTAATGTGGGACAGAAAATCGTAATGTGGGCAGAGTTCACCAGAAAATCGCAATGTGGGCATCAGTCACCAGAAAATCCTAATGTGGGCAGCAGTCACCAGAATATCGTAATGTGGGCAGCAGTCACCAGAAAATCCTAATGTGGGCAGCAGTCAGTCACCAGAATATCATAATGTGGGCAGCACACACCAGAAAATCCTAATGTGGGCAGCAGTCACCAGAAAATCCTTATGTGGGCAGCAGTCACCAGAAAATCGCAATGTGGGCAGCAGTCACCAGAAAATCGCAATGTGGGCAACAGTCACCAGAAAATCGCAATGTGGGCAGCAGTCACCAGAAAATCCTAATGTGGGCAGCATACACCAGAAAATCGTAATGTGGGAAGCAGACACCTGAAAATCGTAATGTGGGCAGCAGACACCTGAAAATCGTAATGTGGGCAGCAGGCACCTGAAAATCGTAATGTGGGCAGCAGACACCTGAAAATCGCAATGTGGGCAGCAGACACCTGAAAATCGTAATGTGGGCAGCAGACACCTGAAAATCGTAATGTGGGCAGCAGACACCTGAAAATCGCAATGTGGGCAGCAGTGACCAGAAAATCGTAATGTGGGCAGCAGTCACCAGAAAATCGTAATGTGGGCAGCAGACACCTGAAAATCGTAATGTGGGCAGCAGGCACCTGAAAATCGTAATGTGGGCAGCAGTCACCAGAAAATCGTAATGTGGGCAGCAGACACCTGAAAATCGTAATGTGGGCAGCAGGCACCTGAAAATCGCAATGTGGGCAGCAGACACCTGAAAATCGTAATGTGGGCAGCAGACACCTGAAAATCGTAATGTGGGCAGCAGACACCTGAAAATCGTAATGTGGGCAGCAGACACCAGAAAATCGTAATGTGGGCAGCAGGCACCTGAAAATCGCAATGTGGGCAGCAGACACCTGAAAATCGTAATGTGGGCAGCAGACACCTGAAAATCGCAATGTGGGCAGCAGACACCAGAAAATCGCAATGTGGGCAGCAGACACCTGAAAATCGTAATGTGGGCAGCAGTGACCAGAAAATCGCAATGTGGGCAGCAGACACCAGAAAATCGTAATGTGGGCAGCAGGCACCTGAAAATCGCAATGTGGGCAGCAGACACCTGAAAATCGTAATGTGGGCAGCAGACACCTGAAAATCATAATGTGGGCAGCGGGCACCTGAAAATCCCCCTGCAGAATTTCAATGTGTGTGGGCAGCGGGCAGCAGCGGGATACATACCTTCTTCCTTGCGTTCCATCGCCGCCTTCTCGCTCTAGCGGCTGACGTCACTTCCGCTTCCGGAAGTGACGTCAGCCGCTAGAGCGAGAAGGCGGCGATGGAACGCAAGGAAGAAGGTATGTATCCCGCCGCCGCTGCCCGCTGCCCACACACATTCACTAGCTGGAGGGGAGCGCAGAGGGGAGAGCCCCGAGGTGAGGGAGAGGGGGGAACTTCCCCTCTCCCCGCCGACTGTGGGCAAGGCTTTCCCCTCATGCTGCCACCCCTCCAGCCCCCAAAAAACGGCCCCGAGCGGGCCCCAGGGGGGGCCGGGCCCTCCCACGGGCACAAGCGCTGCAGGGCCTATTGCTACGCCCCTGACCGGGTGGCATAATCGAGCCGCGGAAACGCACCGTGTATTCCCAGCATTATGCCTGGTACACACCATGCAATTTTCTGTCTGATAGACAGGTTGAATTGATTATTTCCAACAGGTCCAATCTGATTTTCGATTGTTTTTCTAATTGATTTTCTGATCACTTCTATACAAAATCGATTAAAAAACAACAGACGAACCTGTTGGAAACAATCGATTCAACCAGTTTATCTGACAGGAATTTGCTTGGTGTGTTACAGGCTTTAGACAGTTCGAAAACTGTTTACTAGCATGGTGTGCTAGAAAATGTTACTGTGAGAGAACGCGGAAAGCGTGCATCTAGTGACATGGCAGAACGCAGAAAAGCCGTCGCATGTATTGACAGCAAGGCGGCTGGTTCCGCGTCCAGCACGGCGGTTTGCGCGCAGCAGCGTGCAGCTAGTGTGGCTGAGCCTGTTAGTTCACACAGGTTCAGGAACTGAAAGGCAAAACTTTTATGATGGCCAAGGAGGGATCAGCTGACCAGGCCGGTCAGCTGACCTCAGAGCTGGTAGCCATTGGTTGATCACTTCAGGGTGGCGCCAGAGAGCACTGCGCTATATATGGTTACTGCTGGCCACTCTCAAGTTGTCTGCCGCTGCGATCACTACGTGGAAGCACTCAGATCTTAGTCAGATCCAACAGTGTGTTTGAACCAGGAGGACCTGGAAATTCACACTGAGCCAGATTACTTGTGTTATTATTCTGTTATACTTCAGACTAGTTCCAGGGTGTAGACACCACGGACATCACACCCAAGACTAGGGAACTTGTGTTATTATTCTGTTATACTTCAGACTGTTATACTGTTATACTTCAGACTAGTTCCAGGGTGTAGAGACCACGGACCTCACACCCAAGACTAGGGAACTTGTGTTATTATTCTGTTATACTTCAGACTAGTTCCCGGGTGTAGAGACCACGGACCTCACACCCAAGACTAGGGAACTTGTGTTATCATTCTGTTATACATTAGACTAGTTCCAGGGTGTAGAGACCACGGACCTCATACCCAAGACTAGGCATTGTTTGATATTTGTTATGACCTGTTGCTTTCCTGACTATCCCTCTGCTTTCTGATTCGGTACCACGCATATCTGATATCACGTTGCCAAACCCTGCCTGTCTTAGATACCGAATCAGCCTTCAGTCTCTCCACTTAAGAGATAGTCTCCAAGATCAGTCAGTGACATCCACCCTCAGGTGTCACTCAGTCTCTGGTCCTTCCTACCTTCAGCCTGACTCCACCCCTTGGAGAGTCTCAGGCTGCTGGAAGGTTTCTGTACTGCTTAGGGTCACCTGTTCATCAGGTGGGTTGCTCAAAGTCATACTGTTACATCAAACACTCACCATATATATCTAGAGGTGTCCAGAGGTTAGCACTATATCTGTATTATTGGTGATTCTGCAGATCATCCATAATCAGGTATAGATCTGTATTCTTGGTGATACTGCAGATCACCAATAATCGGATTCTCTCTGCCTGCTGACATCGATCGTTACAGTTACCATGTCAGAAGTGGTTTTGTTTGTTTGTTTATATCTCTGTTTTTAGGGCACTTTTTGGGCAAAATTGGCATGTTTTGGCAAAATTGGCATGCTAAGCCTTGGTGGATTTTTATGTTACAATAAGTGTGAACTGCAATGGAGACTGGCCATAGACTTTATAACAAAGCCTGCATGCAGCCAGTTAGAACAACATGATCAGTTACAACGCAGTACTGTTAACAGGCCCATAGGATTGTATTGGCAAACTACAATTACATGATCAGTTACAACACAGTACTGTAACCGGTTCAGCGCCGCAGTGCCGAAAATCTCATGCATCCGAGCAACGTTCACCTCCCATTCATTCGCCTATAACTTTATTGCTACTTATCACAATTAATTGATCTATATCTTGTTTTTTCCGCCACTAATTAGGCTTTTTTGGGGTACTACATTTTGCTAAGAATTATTTTTTTCTAAATCCATTTTAACATGAAGATTAAGAAAGAAATGAAAAAAATTCATTACTTCTCAGTTTTTGGCCATTATAGTTTGAAATTAATATACGCTACCGTAATTAAAACCCATGTATTTTATTTGCCCATCTGTCCCGTTAATTACACCATTTAAACGATGTCCCTATCACAATTTATGGTGCCGATATTTCATTTAGAAATAAAGGTGCATTTTTTCAATTTGCGTCCATCACTATTTATAAGCTTATAATTTTAAATATTATAATAACATACTCTCTTGACATGTATATTTAAAAAGTTTAGACCCTTGGGTAACTATTTATGTTTTGTTTTTTTTACTGTATTTTTTTTTTTTTTTAAATAAAAAATGTATGTGGGTAATTTTTGGTGTGGGAGGGAAACTGCTTATTTTACATGTAAAATAAGCAAATTCTTTAATTAAAAATGTATGTGGGTGCAGTTTACTATTTGGCCACAAGATGGCCACAGTGAGAAAAGTCCTGGATGCAAACGATTTCGCATCCAGGAACCAAAATTCAGAGGAGTTGTTTCCTGGGGGCAGAAATACCACGCTCTCTGGAGAGAAAGCATCGGTATTTCTGCGGGGAAGTTAGATCGGTGAATGGGAATTATATTCCCATTCACTGATCGGGGGGCTAGCGGCGGGCGGCGGGCGCGCCCGATCGCGCGCACCACGCATTGAAAGCAGCAGTGCCTTTCTGGACGAGAAAGCTCGTCCAGAAAGGCCGAACTGGGTAAACAACCCCTTAGAATTATATGGGCAGTGAGCAGATATGCAACACAACTGAGCACTGACAGCATTTTAGCATTTTAACCCTTGATGGATTTAGGTAGGTAGTTTTTATTGCATTTTTTGGCCATAATAGTAATACCTAATTTGGCATGGTAGCCCTTGTTGGACAAAGGCTGGAGCATGACGACATAGCCAAGCTTATGCCCCTTCCCGCTTCATGTAGAAGCTGGACTTCACATTCGCCCCCTCGTCTTAAAGGGAATGTCCGAGCAAATTGAAAAAAAAAATCTACTTACCTGGGGGTTTCCTCCAGCCCTTTGCAGCCGACATGTCCCACACCGCAGCTCCACTCTCAGCCACTGGCTCCCGGTCCCCTCTGTTGCAGAGGCCAACCTTGCGAGATCATCCTCTACCGCTGTCAAACAAGTCCACGTTATCTGGTGTGTACTGCGCAGAGGCAGTAGTTCTGCAAGGGACATGTCAGCTGCAAGGGGCTGGAGGAAGCCCCGGGTAAGTAGATTTTTTTTCAATTTGCTCAGATATTCCCTTTAAACTCCTTAGCGGTAACCCCGTGTGTGACACGGGGTAAGCCGCCGGAGGGTGCCGCTCAGGCCCTGCTGGGCCGATTTTCATAATTTTTTTTTTGCTGGACGCAGCTAGCACTTTGCTAGCTGCGCCAGCACCCCGATCGCCGCCGCCGCGCGCCCGATCGCCGCTATCCGGTGCGGCGCGCGGCACCCCCCCCCCCCAGACCCCTGCGCTGCCTGGCCAATCAGTGCCAGGCAGCGACAAGGGGTGGATCGGGTCTCCCAATGACGTCCCGACGTCGCTGACGTCGGTGACGTCATCCCGCCCCGTCGCCATGGCGACGGGGGAAGCCCTCCAGGAAATCCCGTTCTTTGAACGGGATTTCCTGATCGCCTATCGCCGGAGGCGATCGGCGGGGCTGGGGGGATGCCGCTGAGCAGCGGCTATCATGTAGCGAGCCCTGGGCTCGCTACATGATTTAAAAAAAAAAATAAAAAAAAAACTGCTGCGCTGCCCCCTGGCGGTATTTTTCATACCGCCAAGGGGGTTAAGGCCTGGTTCATACCAGGGCTGTGGAGTCAAAGTCAGTGGCTTCAATAAAGTGAGGAGTTCGAGTCTGAATCGGATGATTTTGAAACCAAATCCATAGCTTTTGTAAAAGTTAGACTAAGGAGTCGGAGGAATTTTGGGTACCTGGATTCGGAGTCAGTGGTTTGATAAAATAAGTCGTTGGAAGATTTTTGTACCGACTCCACAGCCCTGGTACAGTAAAACAAAAAGTCAGTTTAGCAGACCATAACCGAATGGATCCTATGGGCTGGTTCACACTTGAGTGGATGCAGAATGGAAACAGTAAGCGCATCCGGGAGGTGAATGTGTACCGTCTGTTCTGCATCCACATGCAACAAATATACCAGAAGTTGTAGTTTTTGGTTTTATAACTTATAGATTTATCGGGTCCAATGTTTTTACTGTAGGCTATGTTCTGTTAGTTAGGCTCCTTGCACACATTATGCAATGCGACGCGTCTAGTTAAAAATGGCGCCGGCAAAAAAATGGCGCCCCCTTCTGCCCGATATATGTTTAAAACGATATTTATCGTTTTAAAGGTTAAAATAGTGCAGACCTTTTGAACGAAATTTATCGTTTTAAAACTTTTTTTTTGTCCTGCCTGAACGATATTTATCGTTTTAACCCTTGCTTTGCTGCCGTTTGGAAAATATCTGCCCGCCGGCTTTAATGTTTAATAACAAAGCCCCCTTAAAAGCTAAAAACACCAAATTTGCAGGGAATGTTAAGAAGAAAATTGTGAACAAGAGGAAACATTTTTTTTTCAAAAAGACCTTATAGTTTTTGAGAAAATCGATTTTGAATATTCTTCTTCTGACCGTGGGAAAATTAAACGCCCGCCGACTTTAGCGGTTAATAGCAAAGCCCCATTCAAATGCCAGAAACACCAAATGTGTAGGGAATGTTAAGAAGAATAGTGGGAACACGAAGAAAAAAAAATGTTCAAAAAGACCTTATAGTTTTTGAGAAAATCGATTTTAAATCTTCAAAGAGGAAATGTATCTATTTAAATCGCGTACTGACATTTCCGTGGAAACTTTTTCCGCCGACTTTAGCAGTTAATAGCAAAGTCCCCTTAAATCCTAGCAACACCAAATTTGCAGGATATGTTAAAAAGATACTGGGAAACAATATTTAAAAAAAATTGATTTTTTTTTTTTAAATTAAAATTTGTGGGTTATGTTCAGAGTGTGGGAAATTTTTTGAAAAAAATGACGTGGGGTACCCACTCCCGAGCCTCTGTAACCCCTTGTCTCCCATGCAGGCTGGGATAGCCAGAATGCGGAGCCCCGGCCGACTGGGGCTTCGCACCCTGAGCTATACCAGCCCGCATGGTCCATGGTATGGGGGGGCTTCGGGGGGGAGGGGCGGCCAAGCCTTCCCCTCCCCCCCGGAGCCCTTGTCCAATCCATGGACAAGGGGCTCTTCCCCACCTCCGGTGCCCCAGGAGGAGGTGGGGGCGATGACTCCCTGGGGGGGGGGTTCATGGTGGCATCTGGGAGTCCCCTTTAAAAGGGGACCCCCAGATGCCCACCCCCCTCCCAGGAGAAATGAGTATAGGGCTACTTTGTACCCCTTACCCATTTCCACAAAGGGTTAAATGAATTAAAAACACAACAACGAGAAAAGTCCTTTTTTAATGTTCTAAATTAACCAGAAATACTTACATGTACCTTTAAGAAAAACATCCCACGTCAATTAGGTCCCACGACAGTATCCTCTATCTTGCGACCTTCTGTTACATCTTGATTGAAGATCTCCACCGCCCCGACGCCACACACGCCGCCTCAGCCGCACTGCTCTTAGCTATACTTAGTATAGGCTTCTTCACCGCTGGACGCCCGGAGGGAGAGGAGCTGCGCTGAGGGCACTGATCGACTGCCAGGAGCTGGAAGAAGCCCCAGGTGAGGGCAGTTTTTTTTTAGCAGCGCGGATCTTCCCTTTAACCACCCACCCCACGGCTAACAGAGATGGGGCCACTACTATAAAATATGTATACCTGGGGCTTCCTGCAGCCCCCTCCAGCCTGATCACGCTCATGCTGTCCTCTTCTACCTCTCCGTTCACATGCAACTGGCCGCGGAAAATCTTCTAGTCCAGGCCAATCGGCACATACGCAGTCCGGCCAGGTGCGCTCCCCTGTGCCGGGAGTGTTCCGGGCGTCCAGCGGTGAAGAAGCCGACCTCGCCAGGTCGGCTTCCGAGTCGGCGTCATGTGTGTTCCACTGCGCGGGTCACGTGGTGTAAGTGACGTCATCAGTAGTTCTGCACCTGCGCAGTAGAGACCCGATGACATCTCTACACCATGTGACCCCCCACCGTGGAGCGCACAGAAGCCGACCTGGAAGCCGACCTGGCGAGGTCGGCTTCTACATCGCTGGATGCCCGGAGGGAGAGGAGCTGCGCCGAGGGCACCGATCGACTGCCAGGAGCTGGAAGAAGCCCCAGGTGAGTGCAGTGTTTTGTTTTTTTTTAGCAGCGTGAACCTTCCCTTTAAGCTTAGACATCGGTAGTCGGAGGGTTTAGTGTGAAAAAATGGTTATGTTTAGCTACAATAAAATATTGTATGTATTTCCGATATTTTACTATAGGAGAAAGGGATTAATGAGTAGACTACATGTGAGGTAAGTATGACCTTTGTATGGTCATTTTGACTTTTTATTTTCAGTTCAGGTTCTCTTTAAGTTAAAAGAATAAATGGGGTGACTTAATTTGCACAAACATAGGGAGCAGGTATATAAGGGCAGTAGTCCTCATGCCCACTTCTCCCTCCGTTCACCTCTGCCCCCCAAAGAAGCTGGACAGAGGGAACAGTGGTCATGAGGACTGCTTCCCATACATGCCTGCTCCCTCCATCTTTGCAATTTAAAGAAAACCTGTACTGAAAATAAAAGTCAAAATAGGCATACACAAGTCATACTTACCTTCCATGTAGTCTACTCCTCAGTGTCTTTCTCCTGTCCTGCGTCCTATTTGTTCACTATGATCAAGGGAATTTTCCGTCCTCCATTTTGAAAATAGCCATTACCCATAACAGCTTTCTGGTCAGCACACAGTTAAACTGTAACATCGCCCACTTGAGCCATAGGGAAACATGGACATTGCCTGGTACATCAGTTTTCCTCTCAGCTATAACTGACAGCAACTGATATTTTACTGACAGCAACTGATATATTTCAGATCTGACAAAATATTGTCAGAACTGGATGGGATTATTGTCAGAAGAAAATGGTGAGCTTCTGAAAGGAACTGATGGCAAGGTAACTCTGTAATTTTCATTTGAAGTTACCTCATGTGTTTATTTTAAATATTTTTACTCAGTACATGTTCTCTTTAAGTTTCCTTGTGTATCCTTTAAGACTAGAATTGTAGAGATACTAAGAAATGAAGCCTGACAGCGATCAAAAATGACTACCTATATAAATTTACTTGGAGGGTACAGACACCTGGGGTTACCTTTTTATTATTAAAGGGTGCACCCAAAATTCATCATAAGCCCCCAGGACCCAGGGCCGGTGTTCCAACTAACTAGCATACATTGACAAAACAGCATATATTTAAAGTGATATACCCCTTTTTAGTAGAATCAGTGTCCCCTTGCCCACTCGCTTCGCTCGCTGGGCTGCGGGCTCGGTCCTCACTTCGCTATGACAACTTTTTATTCTAACTCTATGTCCACTTGGATAGTGGAGATTGCACATCAGCACCCAGGCAGCTAACTGGGGTTGCAAAGGTTAATGCTGCTGATGGACATTATGGGGTTAATGTATGACCTGCATGACTTTGCACATGCTCAGTAGCATTTGTATGCTATTTTGTCGGGTATGCTAAAATGTTGGAACACCGGTTCTAGACTTTTTGTCGCCTAAGGAACAGTTGTGAAATGCGCCCCCCACTCACCAACCCTCCTGCCACCCCATCACCCTCCACCCCCACCCAATTCTCAGTCAGCCGCTCAGGCAGGGCAGCTAGATGAAAGCAGCTGTGCGAGGAGGCCAGGACTGGAGTGGTGACTGGGCTTGCAGTGCGCGGCAGAGATGCGAGGAAGCCAGGACTGGAGCAGTGGCTGGGCTTGCATAACTCAGCAGAGGTGTGAGGAAGCTCTGACTGGAGTGGTGATTGGGGATGCAGTGCACGGCAGAGGTGCGAGGAGGCCAGGACTGGAGCGGCTCCCTATGTTGCAGTCCGCTGCCCGCATGTGGAGCGATTATGCCCAACCCCCCACGTGGCATCAGCAGTGGCGGAGCCGTTGAACGAGCAGGCATGGGCGTAGGGCCCAAGGTCGCAGGGGTCGTACGTGCGACCGGGCCCGGGTCCTGCAGCCTTGAAAGAGGGGCGCCTCCCCCCCCCCCCCCCGCCTGTGCGCGTGTGTACTGGCGGTGGCCGGCACTTACTAATTAACTTGGCTGGCTCAGGCTCCATTTGCGGCTTCCAAACAAACACAGTGCATGCAGACACATGATCCACTCACTCTCTGCCTTGTCTCCAGACTCCTTCCCTAATTATCTCC